>NC_057800.1:352743015-353043015 GCF_018294505.1 Triticum aestivum | reverse complement strand
AATGCTGGCATTGAAATGAGGCGAGTGGCGAGGGAACCATGGAGAACAGCAGGGAAGTGACGTCGTGCCATCCGATCTCCTCTTGTGGTGGGAGAACAGGTATTCCTGTGGCTCCGGCTGGCACTTCACCCTCACGAATGACACACCGTACTTGATCAATTCGTTATCCTCTGGATGCTCGACCTTGGACCTGTAGGCCCACCACCTCTGCCTAACTTTTGCATCAGGCGAATCTGTCTGCTCCATTGCCTAAAGGAGGTACTCGATGAACTCGAAGGACTGCAGTGTGACTACCGCCAGGGAATACATCACCGCCCTCATCGTCGTTGTCTCGCTCTTGCTCATACATTGCCACATGGCCCTCACCGTCCTCAAAATCTCCCACTCATTGTCAAACCAAGTAAGGATCTTCTTCAACCTGGCTAACTTCGCCTGGTCCCACCAGCGATCTGGACGATTCACTGCCGCATCCTCTCCATAGATGTGCTTCTGAGAGGTCTCGCGTTGGCTTTGGAAGATGGGAGAAGAGACGGTGGTCTTGCAATGGAGAAGAGGGAGAGGCGATATGGTGGTTTTGCAATGGAGAAGATGGAGAGGAGATGGGGTGGTTTTGCAATGGAGAAGAGGGAGAGGCGAGATAGTGGTTTTGGAATGGAGAAGATGGAGAGGAGAGGGGGGTTTTGCAATGGAGAAGAGGGAGAGGAGCGTATGGTAGCGATTTAGGATTGGACGAGAGGGCCGATGCGCTATGACTGGATCAAAATCAAAATCAATTTACCCTTCAATTAAGAAGCGACCCCACATTAACTAGTCTCCCTTGTATTCTGGGTCATATTTTGACCTTGATTTTAACAAATAAAATATATGTTATACGTTGCAAAAATAATATAATTTGAAAGTACATTCAGATATGAACTAAACGATACAATTTTTTATGACATGCATTCACATTTTGCTTGTCAAATACAGTACATGGTCAAAGTTTGACCCAAAATACGCAAAACAAAAAATACTTCCAAGACCACCGTCGCTCCTCTCCTCTTCCATTTAAAAACCATCATCGCTCCTCTCCTGTTCCATTTAAAAACCATCGCCGCTCCTCTCCTATTCCAATCCAAAACCATTGTCGCTCCTGTCCTCTTCCATCCAAAAACCACCGCCTCTCCTCTACTCTTTCATTCAAAAACCACCGCCGACGAGTGAAGGTGTTGTGGAGAACTAGATCGATGGAGGAGTACAAACGATACATGAGGATCGCAGATGACGGCCCTATGAAGCTAGCCAGGATGTTGGAGATACAGTCTTGATTTGGCAACCATGACCAATTAGCGGCCATGGCGACAGCGATGGCCAAATATCTAGAACAGAGCGAAAAGGCATCAATACTTATGGAGGGAGTCGCATGGGAGTACATAGAGCTGCTCCAATGGGCCATGGAGAAAACAGATTCACCGAATCCGATCGTGAGGCAGCGGTGGTCCGAGTATCGATCCGAGATGGAGCATCCACCAGAGATTCAAGGATCGAGCATCTACATGGTGCCATTTGTGAGGGTGTGGTGGCAGAGCGAGCCGATGGAGTCTTCGTCGACCGAACCCAACTTCAAGAGGAGAAAAACAGTTGGCGCGACGATGCTTCCCTGCTATCCTCTCCCTCGTCGTTCATCTTGTCTCACGGGGCGGTTTTCTGCCATCGAGGAATAGGAGGGGACTGCCCCCCTCCGTCCCAATAGTCTGAGGAGGAGGTTAGGGTTGTTAGTATTTGCAGGTTGTGAATTGTGTTTTGTGTTGTGTATTTTGAGAGTACTTCTAGATATGAATGTCTTTTGAATTTCAGATTTGTAGTATTGAGCATATGAAGTATTTTATTAATTATAGAGATCTATTTTTAGCACTTTAAAAAATTGTAGTTTCATATAAAAGTGCAGAAAATGTGATTCTCAGAGAAGAAACTGCAAGTTATAGAGGCAGAGCATTTATATTAACATGCCCTTTTCAAACAGGGATAACATCATGTTGGAAGTTGTATTCATGGTCAAAAGTGGAACTACCAGCCGGTTAACATCATGATGATCAACATTCATGCATAGCACATCTTCATTAAAAAGATATGCTATTTTCAAAATGCCCACACAATGTTGAGTGTGCGATAAACAGAGAAACTAAGGGACGAAGTTTTGGCAAGTGTTGGAGGTGGTGTGTGTACATGACAATGGGCACCCGCATGTCAGAGGCCGAGGAAAATTTTTGGTGATATTTTCATTGCATCAGGTGGAATCGAACCCGGGCGGAGCTGCGGTTGGGGAATGGAACTTGGCCAGTGGACTGCTCCAGTACTATTGATATGTCTCCAACGTATCTATAATGTTTGATTGCTCCATGCTAATATATAATCTATTTTGGATGTCAATGGGCTTTATTTTACACTTTTATATCATTTTTGGGACTAACCTACTAACCGGAGGCCCATCCCAAATTGCTGTTTTTTGCCTATTTTAGAGTTTCGCCGAAAAGGAATATCAAACGGAGTCCAAACAGAATGAAACCTTCGGGAACGTGATTTTCTCAATGAACGTGATCCAAGAGACTTGGAGTGGGCGTCAAGAAACAACCGAGGAGGCCACGGGGCAGCGGGCGCGCCCTCCACCCTCGTGGGCCCCTTGTTGCTCCACCGACGTACTTCTTCCTCCTATATATATCCACGTACCCCCCAAATATCCAGGAGCACCACGAAAACCTAATTCCACCGCCGCAACCTTCTGTACCCGAGAGATCCCATCTTGGGGCCTTTTCCGCAGCTCCACCGGAGGGGGGCATTGATCATGGAGGGCCTCTACATCAACTCCATGGCCTCTCCGGTGATGTGTGAGTAGTTTACTTCAGACCTTCGGGTCCATAGTTATTAGCTAGATGGCTTCTTCTCTCTCTTTGGATCTCAATACAAAGTTCTCCTCGATCTTCTTGGAGATCTATTCAATGTAATCTTATTTTGCGATGTGTTTGTCGAGATCCGATGAATTGTGGGTTTATGATCAAGTTTATCTATGAACAATATTTGAATCTCCTCTGAATTCTTTTATGTATGATTGGTTTATCTTTGCAAGTCTCTTCGAATTATCAATTTGGTTTGGCCTACTAGATTGATCTTTCTTGCAATGGGAGAAGTGCTTAGCTTTGGGTTCAATCTTGCGGTGCTCGATCCCAGTGATAGAAAGTGAAACGACACGTATTGTATTGTTGCCATCGAGGGTAAAAAGAAGGGGTTTATATCATATTGCATGAATTTATCCCTCTACATCATGTCATCTTACTTAAAGCATTACTCTGTTCTTATGAACTTAATACTCTAGATGCATGTTGGATAGCGGTTGATGTGTGGAGTAATAGTAGTAGATGCAGAATCGTTTCGGTCTACTTGTCACGGACGTGATGCCTATATACATGATCATACCTAGATATTCTCATAACTATGCTCAATTCTATCAATTGCTCGACAGTAATTCGTTTACCCACCGTAATACTTATGCTCTTGAGAGAAGCCACTAGTGAAACCTATGGCCGGCGGGCCTATCTTCCATCATATTAATCTTCCAACACTTAGCTATTTCTATTGCCGTTTATTTTACTTTGCATCTTTATTTCTCTTTATCATAAAAATACCAAAAATATTATCTTATCATATCTATCAGATCTCACTCTCGTAAGTGACCGTGAAGGGATTGACAACCCCTTTATCGTGTTGGTTGAGAGGTTCTTATTTGTTTGTGTAGGTATGTGGGACTCGAGCGTGATCTCCTACTGGATTAATACCTTGGTTCTCAAAAACCAAGGGAAATACTTACGCTACTTTACTGCATCACCCTTTCCTCTTCAAGGGAAAACCAACGCAGTGCTCAAGAGGTAGCAAGAAGGATTTTTGGCGCCGTTGCCGGGGAGATTCACGCCAAGTCAAGTCAAGATTTAACTCCCGACAACGAGCCATTACTGGCACCGTTGACGGAGAGTCTACGCACAAGTCAAGACATACCAAGTACCCATCACAAACTCTTATCCCTCGCATTACATTATTTGCCATTTGTCTCTCATTTTCCTCTCCCCCACTTCACCCTTGCCGTTTTATTCGCCCTCTTTTTCCGTTCCCCTTCTCTTTTTCTATTTGCCTTTTTGCATGTTTCTTGTTTGCTTGTGTGTTGGATTGCTTGCTTGTCACGATGGCTCAAGACAATACTAAATTGTGTGACTTTTCCAATACCAACAATAATGATTTTCTTCGCACTCCGATTGCTCCTCTTAGCGATGTTGAATCTTGTGAAATTAATGCTGCTTTATTGAATCTTGTCATGAAAGATCCATTCGACGGCCTTCCTAGTGAAGATGTTGCTACCCATCTAAACAACTTTGTTGATTTGTGTGATATGCAAAAGAAGAAAGATGTGGATAATGATATTGTTAAGCTTAAGCTATTTCCATTTTCGCTTAGAGATCGTGCTAAAGCTTGGTTTTCGTCTTTGCCTTAAAATAGTATTGATTCATGGAATAAGTGCAAAGATGCTTTTATCTCTAAGTATTTTCCTCCCGCTAAGATAATCTCTCTTAGAAACGATATTATGAATTTTAAGCAACTTGATCATGAACATGTTGCACAAGCTTGGGAGAGGATGAAATTAATGATATGTAATTACCCTACTCATGGTTTGAATCTTTGGATGATTATACAAAAATGTTATGCCGGATTGAACTTTGCTTCTAGAAATCTTTTAGATTCGGCCGTGGGAGGCACTTTTATGGAAATCACTTTAGGAGAATCTACCAAACTCCTATAGAATATTATGGTTAATTATTATCAATGGCACACTGAAAGATCTACTAGTAAAAAGGTGCATGCAATTGAAGAGATTGATGTTTTGAGTGGAAAGATGGATGAACTTATGAAATTGTTTGCTAATAAGAGTGCCCCTACTGATCCTAATGATATTCCTTTGTCCACTTTGATTGAGAATAATAATGAATCTATGGATGTGAATTTTGTTGGTAGGAACAATTTTGGTAACAACGCGTATAGAGGTAATTTTAATTCTAGGCCGCTTCCTAGTAATTCCTCTAATAATTATCGTAATTACTACAACAATTCTTATGGAAATTATAATAATATGCCCTCTGATTTTGAATCTAGTATTAAATAATTTATTACTTTGCAAAAGAGTTTCAATGCTTTGATTGAAGAAAAATTGCTTAAGATTGATGAATTGGCTAGGAACATGGATAGAATTTCTCTTGATGTTGATTCTTTAAAACTTAGATCTATTACACCTAAGCATTATATCAATGAGTCTCTCAAAGCCATGAGAATTTCCATTGATGAGTGCAAAGAAAGAACCGCTAGGATGCGTGCTAAGAAAGATTGCTTTGTGAAAGCGTGTTTTTCTAGTTTTCATGATAATAAGGATGAAGATCTAAAAGTGATTGATGTGTCCCCTATTAAATCTTTGTTTTGCAATATGAATCTTGATAATGATGGTACTGAAGATGAGCCACCATTACCTAGAAGGCATTCCAAAAATTTGGAGTTTTTAGATCTTGATGCAAAAATTGGTAAAAGTGGGATTGAAGAGGTCAAAACTTTAGATATCAATGAACCCACTATTTTGGATTTAAAGGAATTTAATTATGATAATTTCTCTTTGATAGATTGTATTTCCTTGTTGCAATCCATGCTAAATTCTCCTCATTCCTATAGTCAAAATAAAGCTTTTACTGAACATATCTTTGATGCTTTGATGCAATCTTATGAAGAAAAACTTGAGTTGCAAGTTTCTATCCCTAGAAACCTTTATGATGAGTGGGAACCTACAATTAAAATTAAAATTAAATATCATGAGTGTTACGCTTTGTGTGATTTGGGTGCTAGTGTTTCCACGATTCCAAAAACGTTATGTGATTTGCTAGGATTCCGTGAATTTGATGATTGTTATTTAAACTTGCACCTTGCGGATTGCACTATTAAGAAACCTATGGGAAGAATTAATGATGTTATTATTGTTGCAAATAGGAATTATGTGCCCGTAGATTTCATTGTTATTGATATAGATTGCAATCCTTCATGTCCTATTATTTTTGGTAGACCTTTCCTTAGAACGATTGGTGCAATTATTGATATGAAGGAAGGGAATATTAGATTCCAATTTATGTTAAGGAAAGGCATGGAACACTTCCCTAGAAATAAAATTAAATTACCATATGAATCTATTATAAAAGCCACTTATGGATTGCCTACCAAAGATGGCAATACCTAGATCTATCTTCGCTTTTATGCCTAGCTAGGGGCGTTAAACGATAGCGCTTGTTGGGAGGCAACCCAATTTTATTTTTATTCCTTGCTTTTTTATCCTGTTTAGTAATAAATAATTTATATAGCCGCTGTTTTGGTTGTGTTTTTGTGTTTAATTAGTGTTTGTGACAAGTAGAACCATTGGGAAGACTTGAGGAAAGTCTTTTTGATCTTGCTGTAAAAAACAGAAACTTTAGCGCTCACGAGAATTGCTGCCATTTTTATTTGGAAAGTGATATTTAGGTAATTCTTTTTGAAGATGATTAATATATAAATTCCACACGTACAGCAATTTATTTTAGAATTTTTGGGGTTCCAGAATTTTGCTTTAGCTACAGATTACTACAGACTGTTGTGTTTTTGACAGATTCTGTTTTTCGTGTGTTGTTTACTTATTTTGATGAATCTATGGCTAGTAAAAGATTTTATAAACCATAGATAAGTTGGAATACAGTAGTTTTAACACCAATATAAATCAAGAATGAGTTCATTACAGTACCTTGGAGTGGTGTTTTGTTTTCTTTCGCTAATGGAGCTCACGAGATTTTCTATTTAAGTTTTGTGTTGTGAAGTTTTCAAGTTTTAGGTAAAGATTTGATGGATTATGGAACAAGGAGTGGCAAGAGCCTAAGCTTGGGTATTCCCATGGAACCCCAAGGTAAAATTCAAGGACACCAAAAAGTGGGATGCCCTGGAAGGCATCCCCTCTTTAGTCTTCGTCTATCGGTAACTTTACTTGGAGCTATATTTTTATTCACCACATGATATGTGTTTTGCTTGGAGCGTCTTGTATGATTTGAGTCTTTGCTTTTTAGTTTACCACAATCATCCTTGTTGTACACAACTTTTGAGAGAGAGTCGCATGATTGGAAATTTATTAGAATACTCTATGTGCTTCACTTATATCTTTTGAGCCATATAGTTTTTGCTCTAGTGCTTCACTTATACCTTTTAGAGCACGGCGGTGGTTTTATTTTATAGAAATAATTGATCTCTTATGCTTCACTTACAATATTTTGAGAATCCTTTAGAACAACATGGAAATTTGCTTTTAGGAATAATATAAAAACTTTCATAGAAGTGCATTGAATACTATGAGAAGTTTGATACTTGATAATTGTTTTGAGATATGGAGATGGTGATATTAGAGTCATGCTAGTTGAGTAGTTGTGAATTTGAGAAATACTTGTGTTAAAGTTTGTGATTCCCGTAGCATGCATGTATGGTGAACCGTTATGTGATGAAGTCGGAGCATGATTTATTTATTGATTTTCTTCCTTATGAGTGGCGGTCGGGGATGAGCGATGGTCTTTTCCTACCAATCTATCCCCCTAGGAGCATGCGCGTAATACTTTGTTTTGATAACTAATAGATTTTTGCAATAAGTATGTGAGTTCTTTATGACTAATGTTGAGTCCATGGATTATATGCACTCTCACCCTTCCACCATTGCTAGCCGCTCTAGTATCGCGCAACTTTCGCCGGTACCATAAACCCACCATATATCTTCCTCAAAACAGCCACCATACCTACCTATTATGGTATTTCCATAGCCATTCCGAGATATATTGCCATGCAACTTTCCATTGTTCCGTTATTATGACACGCTTCATCATTGTCATATTGCTTGCATGATCATGTAGTTGACATCGTATTTGTGGCAAAGCCACCATTCATAATTCTTCATACATGCCACTCATGCATCATTGCACATCTCGGTACACCGCAGGAGGCATTCACATAGAGTCATATTTTGTTCTAAGTATCGAGTTGTAATTTTTGAGTTGTAAGTAAATAAAGTGTGATGATCATCATTATTAGAGCATTGTCCCAAGTGAGGAAAGGATGATGGAGACTATGATTCCCCCAAAAGTCGGGATGAGACTCCAGACGAAAATTAAAAAAAAGGGAAAAGAGGCCAAAAAAAAGAAGGCCCAAAGAAAAAAAGAGAGAGAAAAAGAGAGAAGGGACAATGTTACTATCCTTTTCCACACTCGTGCTTCAAAGTAGCACCATGATCTTCATGATATAGACTCTCCTATCACTTTCATATACTAGTGGGAATTTTTCATTATAGAACTTGGCTTGTATATTCCAATGATGGGCTTCCTCAAAATGCCCTAGGTCTTCATGAGCAAGCAAGTTGGATGCACACCCGCTTAGTTCTTTTGTTGAGATTTCATACACTTATAGCTCTAGTGCATCCGTTGCATGGCAATCCCTACTCACTCACATTGATATCTATTGATGGGCATCTCCATATCCCGTTGATGCGCCTAGTTGATGTGAGACTATCTTCTCCTTTTTTGTCTTCTCCACAACCACCATTCTATTCCACAAATAGTGCTATATCCATGGCTCATGCTCATGTATTGCGTGAAGATTGAAAAAGTTTGAGCACATCAAAAGTATGAAACAATTGCTTGGCTTGTCATCGGGGTTGTACATGATTTGAATATTTTGTGTGGTGAAGATAGAGCATAGCTAGACTATATGATTTTGTAGGGATAAGTTTCTTTGGCCATGTTATTTTGAGAAGACATAATTGCTTAGTTAGTATGCTTGAAGTATTATTATTTTTATGTCAATATTAAACTTTTGTCTTGAATCTTATGGATTTAAACATTCATGCCACAATAAAGAAAAATTACATTGAGAAATATGTTAGAAAGCATTCCACATCAAAAATTCTTCTTTTGTATCATTTACCTACTCGAGGACGAGCAGGAATTAAGCTTGGGGATGCTTGATACATCTCCAACGTATCTATAATTTTTGATTGCTCCATGCTATTATATTATCTATTTTGGATGTCAATGGGCTTTATTTTACACTTTTATATCATTTTTGGGACTAACCTACTAACCGGAGGCCCAACCCAAATTGCTGTTTTTTGTCGATTTTAGAGTTTCGTCGAAAAGGAATATCAAATGGAGTCCAAACGGAATGAAACCTTCGGGAACGTGATTTTCTCAACAAACGTGATCCAGGAGACTTGGAGTGGGCGTCAATAAACAACCGAGGAGGCCACGAGGCAGGGGGCGCGCATACCCCCCTGGGCGCGCCCTCCACCCTCGTGGGCCCCTCGTTGCTCCGCTGACGTACTTCTTCCTCCTATATATATCCACGTACCACCCAAACATCCAGAAGCACCACGAAAACCTAATTCCACCGCCACAACCTTCTGTACCCGAGAGATCCCATCTTGGGGCCTTTTCCGGAGCTCCGCCGGAGGGGGGCATTCATCACGGAGGGCCTCTACATCAACTCCATGGCCTCTCCGGTGATGTGTGAGAGGTTTACTTCAAACCTTCGGGTCCATAGTTATTAGCTAGATGGCCTCTTCTCTCTCTTTGGATCTCAATACAAAGTTCTCCTCGATCTTCTTGGAGATATATTTGATGTAATCTTATTTTTCGGTGTGTTTGTCGAGATCCGATGAATTGTGGGTTTATGATCAAGTTTATCTATGAACAATATTTGAATCTCCTCTGAATTCTTTTATGTATGATTGGTTTATCTTTGCAAGTCTCTTCGAATTATCAGTTTGGTTTGGCCTACTAGATTGATCTTTCTTGCAATGGGAGAAGTGCTTAGCTTTGGGTTCAATCTTGCAGCGCTCGAACCCAGTGACAGAAAGGGAAACGACATGTATTGTATTGTTGCCATCGAGGGTAAAAAGATGGGGTTTATATCATATTGCATGAGTTTATCCCTCTACATCATGTCGTCTTACTTAAAACATTACTCTGCTCTTATGAAATTAATACTCTAGATGCATGTTGGATAGCAGTCGATGTGTGGAGTAATAGTAGTAGATGCAGAATCGTTTCAGTCTACTTGTCACGGACGTGATGCCTATATACATGATCATACCTAGATATTCTCATAACTATGCTCAATTCTATCAATTGCTCGACAGTAATTCGTTTACCCACTGTAATACTTATGCTCTTGAGAGAAGCCACTAGTGAAACCTATGGCCCTCGGGTCTATCTTCCATCATATTAATCTTCCAACACTTAGCTATTTCTATTGCCATTTATTTTACTTTGCATCTTTATTTCTCTTTATCATAAAAATACCAAAAAAATTATCTTATCATATCTATCAGATCTCACTCTCGTAAGTGACTGTGAAGGGATTGACAACCCCTTTATCGCGTTGGTTGCGAGGTTCTTATTTGTTTGTGTAGGTGCGTGGGACTCGAGCGTGATCTCCTACTGGATTGATACCTTGGTTCTCAAAAACTGAGAGAAATACTTATGCTACTTTACTGCATCATCCTTTCCTCTTCAAGGGAAAACCAACGCAGTGCTCAAGAGGTAGCAACTATCGCTAGAAATTAGGCACGACATCTACCACTACTGTAGGACGTCTTTCCCGTCTCCCATGCGTTCTCATCCGGGGCCTGAACGTTATCCTCCGCCTTTGTGCGCTTGCCGCGGCACCGTTTTCTGCCGTTGTGACATACTCAAGAAACGAGAGGAATTTCGAGAGGACTGTATGTGGAGAGGAGGACAGTCGGGACCCACCATGTCCATGGCCATACGCAAGCAAGTGCCTCATTGAAAAAAAATACTTCCTCCTAATGCTATGCTGATGTTGGGGCTCATGGGTTTGTCAATGTAGTTACTAAAGGAGATTAATTTACAACGAAACCAGTCATCTGGGAGCTGGCAGGTATCATTTATTATCAATGGGCCAGCAAGTATCAGCTGGGTTGTGGGCTGCCCAGTCTAGGCTTCCCTTTTAACATGCGCAACCCACGGCATGCCGGTTTGTAATTTATTTGAGGGCAGTCATGTATCGACCGGCCTATGACCCTCCCATCCTAGGTTTTATTTTCTCTTAAACATCTGCAGCCCAACTTATGTATATTTTTGAAGAAAACGCAGAGGTCTATTCTATATTTCTATATAAGAATAGGAATGCCAAGTCCAGCTTATGTTTCCCTTCTAACTATATTATATATATTTATATTATTTTATATGTTACTATATATTATTGTTATTATCATCATATAGTTAACAGATAATTACATTGTTTGACACAAGAAAAATCTTAAACGCACTCTGTGAGAAGGGAAGATAAGGAGTTTGATTTCTCTCATGCGCCAGGGAAAAGAAAATGTGGGTGTGCCAGTGTACCATCGTACACAAAGAAAACAAAGAGATGGGAACAGTATTTTATTAATCTCAAGGATAACAAATACAATTCCCGATATGCGGTCCGTGGCCTACTAGCGCGGCCTGCCTGACTAACGTTGCGTGGTCCCCTGGTTCCCGGGGCCTCGGAAGGCTCCTGATTAATTAATCCCGCGGGTTGCTCCACGAGATACCTCCGATTAAGCCGTGTGGTCGTCTTCATCGTCTTTGCTTCACGTTCTCCATGCGTACGATGATGATGGGTGTAGGTGTGGGCAACAGCAAAGCCCGTGTCCTCGTCGGTACGCGTGCCGCTTAAAACATGGCTTTGTGCTAGACACGTCCGCCCTTGCCGTCGCGCCTCGTTGGTCTTGACGGCATTGATGTAGTCGGTGTTGGGGGAGCATGGATCCTGCTTGGCTCGGACTTCTTGACTATGTAAGGTATGCAAGGGGTTCGCCTCGCGTGAGTATTCTTCTG
The DNA here is from genome assembly GCF_018294505.1 of Triticum aestivum. Lineage (NCBI taxonomy): Eukaryota > Viridiplantae > Streptophyta > Magnoliopsida > Poales > Poaceae > Triticum > Triticum aestivum. The sequence continues at coordinate 353,031,061 of NC_057800.1, read as the reverse complement.
TGGAGACTGTCGTCAGTGTAAAACTAACGCACACTCGCATCGGCATGGCCGATGTGGTTGGCTGTAACACCCTCGATGCGACTATATATCCCACGTGTCGAGGCACGACTTAGAGGCATAATCGCATTGAAGGCATATGTCGCAAGTTAGGCAATCTTCACAACATCCCATGTAATATGAATAATAAAGGGGAGATAACATAGTTGGCTTACACTCGCCACGTCAATCAAGTACATAAATAACATTACATCATCCAAACACTCATGGCCCGACTATGGTGCCAAAATAAAAGAGAACCCAACATGCGACAACGGTCCCGTTCACCCCCAACTGGGCACCACTACTGATCATCGGGAAAGGAAACATAGTAACATTGAGAGTCTTCGTCGAACTCCCACTTGAGCTCATACGCGTCTCCTGGAGCGGAATCATCAGGCCCTGCATCTGGTGTAATAGTAAACTGTGAGCCACAGGGACTCAACAATCTCGCACCCTCGCGATCAAGACTATTTAAGCTTATAGGTATGGCAAGGTAATTATGTGGAGCTGCAGCAAGCGACTAGCAAGTATGGTGGCTAACTTATTCGCAAAAGAGAGCGAGAAGAGGAGGCAAAGCGCGAGCGAGAAACTAGAGAGCAACCTGCGCAACCATTACTCCAACACTGTGTCCACTTCCCGGACTCCGCCGAGAGGAGGCCATCACGGTAACACACTCAGTTGATTCATTTTAATTAATTAAGGTTCAAGTTATCTACAACCGGACATGAACAAATTCCCATCTGCCCATAACCGCAGGCACGGCTTTCGAAAGTTCAAATCCCTGCAGGGGAGTCCCAACTTAGCCCATGACAAGCTCTCATGGTCAATGAAGGAATAGACCTCCTCCCAAGACGTTCCGATCAGACTCGGTGTCTCGGTAATTCAAGACACTTCGACAGGTTAAAACAAGACCAGCAACACCGCCCGATGTGCCGACAAATCCCGATAGGAGCTGCACATATCTCTTTCTCAGGGCACACTCAGATTATCCTAGGTACGGGTAGGCCAGCCCAGAGTTGCCCCTGGTGGCCACCGGTAGCTGACAGGTGGACCAACACTCAGAGGAGCACTGGCCCGGGGGGGGTTAAAATAAGATGACCCTTGAGTCTACAAAACCCAAGGGAAAGAAAAGGCTAGGTGGAAAATGGTAAAACCAATGTTAGGCATTGTTGGAAAAGCTTTAATCAAGGCGAACTATCAAGGGGTTCCCATTATAACCCAACCGCGTAAGGAACGCAAAATCCGGAAACATAACACCGATATGACGGAAACTAGGGTGGCAAGAGTGGAACAAAACACTAGGCGAGAGGCCGAGCCTTCCACCCTTTACCAAGTGTATAGAAGCATTAAGATAACATAGCAGTATAATGATATCCCAACAAGTAAATAAATGTTCCGACAAGGAACGGGCTCCAATCTTCACCTGCAACTAGCAACGCTATAAGAGGGGCTGAGCAAAGCGGTAACATAGCCAATCAACGGTTTGCTAGGACATGGTGGGTTAGAGGTTTGACATGGCAATTTGGGAGGCTTGAAAGCAAGTGGTGGGCATCGTAGCAATGGCATAGCAAAAGAGCGAGCAAACTAGCATAGCAAAGATAGTAGTGATTTCGAGGGTATGATCATCTTGCCTGCACAGTTGTCAGAGTTGACTGGATCCTCGAAAGCAAACTCAATGGGCTCCTCGTTAGCGAACTCGTCTCCCGACTCTACCCAAACAAGACAAACAAGCAACAAGGATACAATCAACCACGTGCAAACTCAAACAACGCAATGCAAAGATGGTATGCTATGCGAGATGCGATGCGGGATGCGAAATGCAAGATATGACAGGAAATGCATGAACCTGGCCTCAACTTGGAAATTCTAGTGTGCCACTGGAAAGATGAGATGAAAACGCTTGAAAATGATATAAAGAACACCGGAATCGGAGTTACGGTTTGGAAATGGCAAGCGATTCAAAAATGACACCGGTCTGCGATTTACAGCAAGTAGCCATCTAAATGCAATGAGATGAACATGCTACAGCACCCAAACATGACAACAAAATACATGGCAAGAATTCACACAAGATTCTTAACAAAAGTCTAGCACCGAGCTATGGCCAAATCATCCATTAACAGGTTCAAACAAGCATGGCAAAAATGCATATGACAAACAGATTTCAGACTTAGTGAAATTAACACTTGTCTGGAATTTCAGATCAGGTAGCACTCTTCGGAGCACCAAAACTACATGCTACAGGACCTGAACATGGCAAAGTAAAGCATGGCATGGAGCTACTCAAAGAGCTTAACAAAAATCCCTTAGTGACCTTGAACCAAAAGGGATCAGAAAATACAATTGCAAGCATGTGAACATGGCAAAAACATAATCAGTTTTCAGACTTGGTGAAAACTGGCACATGCTGAAATATAACTCAAGTAGGCATGTTTGCGAGCTCGATGCACTCACTATGGTGCAAGTCATGGCAAGACAATCATACACCCATCAATAAGGCACAAAATGAAATCTAGACATGGCAAGAACAATAGCATAGCATGCACGAATCAACTACAACATCATCGGCAAAATCACAAACAAGTTGACAATCTGCCCAGATTCACAAAGTAGCAAAAGTAGAGCTCGATTGAATCAAGCTAGGGTGCCCCATAATTGCAAACAAAGACATGGATGGATAGAGTACTACAATATTAACAAAACATCCTTACTGGTCATCCTCAAAAGAGGCACGGATCACTAGGAAATAACATGAAAATATGGCATCATGAGGTAAACAGCTCCAGGACTGAAATTACCAAGTCCCTGAAAACAGAATTAGCAAGTGCACCACTTTGCAAACTTGCACAAGTCACCACACACATCACAAAAATACATGGGTTGCACCGCTGGAAAGATGACAAAATCCTTAACAAAACACATGTAGAGCATCAGGGCATATCATGCACACATTAATCATGGCAAAAATGACAAAAACCTAAATGGAGTAGCAGATTTGACAATTAACTCAAGTAGCCCTCTTCTAACAGAATTTCGGGCATCAAGATGAACTCAAATGAAAATGATTCAATGGAATGAAATGATGTACTCTCTGAGATGAACATTTTGATATGCTATATGCATGAATCGGAGCTACGGATGCAAAGTTACGGGGCTAGGAAGAAGGGCACATGGATCTGCAATTTCGGGACTTAGACAAAAAAATCAACCTATAGGGTTTACTGTTCACGGATCTCAGATCTGCATGCAAAACGAGGTCGGCCGGTTCCCTCGCCGGAGTTCATCAGAGAGGGAGAAGATGGCCGGGGGCGGCTGGATCCGTACGGGAGGCGAGGCCGGGAGGAGGCGGAGGAGCTGGCCGGCTCGGGGCGGCACGCTGCCCGGCGGCGGCGGCGGCGGCGGCGAGGACCCGCGGGCGAGGCGGCGGTGGCGGACGGCGGGCAGGGCGGCGGCGGTGGACGGCGGGCGGGGCGGCGGCGGCCGGCGCACGCGGCGGGCGAGGCGAAGGGCGGCGGCGCGTGGGGCGGCCCGGTGAGGCGCGGGAGAGGGCCCGCCTCGGGCCTGGGCGGGCCGCGGCGGTGGCCGGGTGCCACATGGCGGGGCGTGGGTGGCTGGAGGCAGCGGGGCAGACACGTCCGTTGGCAGGGAAAAATGTCTGGCGGGCGCGATGATGAGATCTAGGGTTTCGGGGGGAAGAAGAAGAAGAAAACGGAGGGGTCTTTAAATAGGCATAGAGGGAGCTAGGAGAGTCCAAATGAGGTGCGGTTTTCGGCCACGCGATCGTGATCGAACGCTCTAGATGATGGAGCAGAGTTGGGTGGGTTTTGAGCCAAATTGGAGGGGTGTTGGGTTGCAACACACACGAGGCCTTTTCGGTCCCTTGGTTAACCGTTGGAGTATCAAACGAAGTCCAAATGGTACGAAACTTGACAGGTGGTCTACCGGTAGTAAACCAAGGCCACTTGGCAAGTCTCGGTCCAATCCAGAAATATTTAATCCCCACACATGAAAGAAAGCTAGAATTGACCACCGGAGGAGAACGAAGCGCCGGAATGCAAAACGGGCAATGGGGAAAATGCTCGAATGCATGAGACGAACACGTATGCAAATGCAATGCACATGATGACATGATATGAGATGCATGACAAAGACAACAACACACGGAGACAAGGACCCGAACCCGAGAAAATAAATTAACTTAACGCCGGAAACGGCAAGAGTTGGAGTACAAATTGGGAAAGTTACATCCGGGGTGTTACATTGGCGTCTCGTCTCGACTAGACGCCGAGGTTACGGTAGTCTGCGGAGACAAAGACTCCGCCTCACGAGGCCGTGAGAGGTAACGTCTTAGAGGGACATGGTGCATGCCTCGTCTTGGCTAGACTCCGTATTTGGTGGTCTGCCAAAACAAGGATCATGCCACAAGGCCGAAGAAAAGTGGCATCATGGAGGGGCATGGTTGATGCCTCGTCTCAGCTAGACACCATATTCGGTGGTCTGCTAAGACAAGGATCACACCACCCGTATGACAAACGAGACCTGATGAAATGAAGGGTGCACCTCGTCTCGTCTAGATGCCGTATTCAGTGGTCCACCAAGACAAGGGCAAAGCATCACGGTGCCGAAGAAATGTGACATCATGGAAGGGCGTGGTTGATGCCCCGTCCTAGCTAGACGTCGTATTCGGTGGTCTGCTAAGACAAGAAGCACACTGTCTGTACGCCGAGACCTGTATGCCATGAAGAGTGCACCTCGTCTCAGCTAGACGCCGTATTCGATGGTCCGCCAAGACAAAGAAAACACATCGCGGGATCGTGGTAACGGTCGGTGAAGACGTGTCATCGCGTAACACCATCTACTTCATATCGCGGACTACGTGTTGCGGCAGCACCAGGGGCGCGTGTCATCTTCATGGGATCTAGGTCACGGGCTCCGTCTTGATGAGGTAGACGTGGTGGTGTCGTCCCGCGACCTCCACGCCTCCGTCCATCGCGGCACCAGCTTGATGATGCTGGCAATGGACGGTGTCCTAGCGAACTCGGTTTCGCCATCCATCATGGCACGGTGGTGGCATCCTCGCTAGCTCCAGGCATCCGTCCTCCATAACACTAGTTTGATGAAGAAGACAACGAGCGTCGTCCTAGCAAACTCCGAGTTGCCATCCTCCGCGGCACACGGCAGCATCCCCGTGAGCTTCACGCCGCGATCCTCCGCAACACCGGGTTGATGATGTTGGCGATGGGCGTCATCTTGACGAGCTCCATGCCACCATCCTCGATGGCGCCGGCTTCATGATGAAGTCGAGGGCATCGTCTAGGCGAGCTGCACGCCTCCGTCCTCCATGGCGTCGGCTTGACGAAGTAGATCGCGGTCGGCCTCCCAGCAGGCTCGACGCCTCCTCCTTGCTATGTGCGTCCACGGGTGAGTGTGCGCCCATGTGTGAGAGCGCCACGTCGGTCACTGCTTCGTCCGCTGCATCTAGGTGTGTGATGACCTACACACATAGAACAAGAACAAGATTACTGCATCGCCGGAAATCCTCCCATGGGCGTGTTCATCTACCCGCCGCTGCTCTGCTTCTGTGTGAGGGTGTCGTCGCCGTGTTCCCTTGGCGCATGTGCCGCTGCATGGGCGTGCCCTCTGATCTCCTCGACGCTGCCACCAGGGGCACGGGATCCTTCACTTCTCGCCTAAGCGAGGTGCTCTTCTTGGTGCGTTGCATGCCTTCTGTCTCCCTCGCAAGTTGTGTTCTTGCGTGAGGTTCTCCGTCCATGAGTCTTGCTGGGTGTTGCAGGCGGCTGTGTGAGATGTGTGCTTGCTCCCTGCATACACAAAAGAGATATAGATGTATGTATCGGGCCTCCGCGGATCCTTCTTGGCGCATGCACTGCCGCTGTTGCCTGGCGAGCGTGCTGCCTCCGTGGGCGCGACCTTCATGTTGTTCTCGACGCTGCCGCCACACCGCGTCTTCTGGTACATACATGAGGTCTCGACTCGTCGTCCGTTGCCACCGAGTACATGGCGACCTCGTCTTTAACCCAGTCGGTGCTTGCTCTCCATCACTTCTACCTCCGTTGTGGTATTTTTTGAGTGCATGATGGCTGGATGTGGTGGATGCCTGGTCGCCGTACACGTCGCCGCCGTGGGCACGTCTCGCCCGGCTGGCCTTCGTCTTCTCTCGTTTCTCTCCTCTATTGCTTACCTCCTGTAACACAAGATAGATGAAGGATATGGGTAGCAAAAGAAACTAGTCAGCGACGCTTTCTCCTCGTTCTTCGTCTTGTCGGGCACTTGCTCGCCGTGGGCAACGTTGGATCATCGGCAACATGCTGCCGCCACCGCCAATGTGGTGGCCGCGTCACTACTGTCACGGGCGCATTTCAACTTCCATGCATACCGGTGCGGTCGGCGACACCTCCGGCACGGTGCTGCCGCGAGCGTCTCGTGTTGGGCAAATAAGCCACAGCTCGGACGGGTCAGGCGCGGTGCGCGTGCTTGCGTGTGGTGGCCGCGTCGGGTCCGACCGTGACGGGCTCGGGTGTGTGTGTGTGCGTGCCCGAGGGTGTGTGTGTGGCGTAGTGGTACAACCATGTGATCTAGCTAGGTGGTTAGCAATGCGTTGGAAGTGGTCGCGGTGAGCGCGTCGTGGGTGCATGCGGCCGGGCATGCAGGTCGTGCCCGTGGGGCGGGGTGGGCTGAGTGTGTGCTTGCGCCAGCCCGGGTATAAATCCCGTAGACCGTGTGATGGTTGAAACTGAGAGTTGTGTTGTAAGCCATGTAGCCGGGTGTTGAGTTTTGTGCTCAAAGAAAATTGAGTACGTGCTCAAGGGGCGTTCATGCGCTGGGAAAGTCCTTGTGTCTGTGTGTCCTTCTTCCTCCTCCAGTCCTCTTCTTCCTCGAGTGCAAGGCGAGTGCCAAGGCGAGAGAGAGGGCGGCAACAACATTTGGTATCAAGAGCTAGTTCGTCTTGGCATGGTTCAGCGTGCCAGAGGCATGCCGGTGACGGCGGCGTTCGCCGGCGGCTGCGCGATGGAGCTCTAGGCTGTGTGTCGGCCTGAGGAGATGCGCGGCGTTGCGGCCGTCGTGGCAGACACAGAGGCAGCAAGCGGTGAGCCGGTGGCGGACACTGAGGCGGCGCGCTGTGATGTCATACGTGCGACGAGCGTGGAGGCCTCGGCGGCACGGCGAGAAAACCGCGGAGGTACTGCATGGTTGCACAGAGGCTGCGGTGGCGCGGCGTGGCTCGGCGGAGAGAAGACCGAGCTCCTGGACACGCCGGATCGGCCGCGTTGATCGCGTCGGAGCGCGATCATGGCACGAGCTGGAGGCGTGCGGAGATGGCGAATAAGCTGCGGCGGCGAGCCAGGCGTGACCGGTACGTGTTATGGGTGCGCACTGGACGCGTCGGGACCGCAGGAGTGGACCGCGTCAAGGCACTGGACCTGGTTGCGCAGATCGCGTACGCGCACGGCGGGAGCGCGGGCCGGGAGCGCAGGGACGTGGGGAGTGCGCGCGAAGGGCACGGCGGTCGCGGAGACGAGGAGGTCGCGAAGGACCTGCGTGGTGGCGTAGAGGTCGTGGCGGCTCGGCGTGACAACCGTGGAGGCGCTTGTGCTGGAGACGCAGCGGAGGAGTCCATGGCGCCGAGACGATGCCGACGAGGCAGGGCTCGTATCGGCAGGTCGTGCGGCAACGCCGTGGCTTAGGAGGTGAAGTGTTGGGCAAATAAGCCACGGCTCAAACGGGTGAGGCGCGATGCGCGTGCTTGCGTGTGGTGGCCGCGCCGGGTCCGACTGTGACAGGCTCGGGTGTGTGTGTGCGCGTGCCCTAGGGTGTGTGTGTGGCATAGTGGGACAGCCATGTGATCTAGCTAGGTGGTTAGCAATGCGTTGGAAGCGGCCGTGGTGAGCGCGTCGTGGGTGCATGCGGCCGGGCATGCAGGTCGTGCGCGTGGGGCGGGGTGGGCTGAGTGTGTGCATGCGCCAGCCCGGGTATAAATCCCGTAGACCGCGTGATGGTTGAAACTGAGAGTTGTGTTGTAAGCCATGTAGCCGGGTGTTGAGTATTGTGCTCAAAGAAAATCGAATACGTGCTCGAGGGGCGTTCGTGCGCTGGGAAAGTCCTTGTGTCTGTGTGTCCTTCTTCCTCCTCTAGTCCTCTTCTTCCTCGAGTGCAAGGCGAGTGCCAAGGCGAGAGAGAGGGCGGCAACAACATCTCGCACCAAACCTTCGCGTCCTTTGGTTAGGCCACGGGTGCGTCCTGCCCGTACGTGTCGTCGTCGCCGCCTAGGTGTCTCCTCCGGACTGGTTATCATCCGTGTCCTGGACGCTGCCCTTGCGGCGCGTCTCCTCTTGGCCGTGGTATTTGTTGGGTGCTTGAGATGTGTGGCTTTGTTGCATAGGTGCCTCTTTGTTGCATAGGTGCCTCCTTGGAATGCTGTTACACCTGTTAGATGGAAGACAAGAAGTCCAATAAATTAGCGGGGCTTGCTCTGCTCCCTGTTCTCCATCCCAGCAGGCGCCGGTTTGCTTGTGGGCAGTCAGACTCCAGTCGGAGGCAATCCATTACAGACGCACTTATCGCTGCCATCGAGTGTGTGCCTCCGCGTCGTCGTTGCCGTCATCGCCGTATCTTTGCTGGCTTGCGTGTCACCGCTGCTGCAGGCGCGTCCACTGCGTGGCTTCTCTTCTCCTGATGCTTTGTGCCTCAGCCTCCCCTTCAGGGCGTGACCTCGTGCCTTTATATAGGTGGTTGGCTGATTATACAAGGCAATATGTATAAATATCTCAGAGGCAATCTCATCCGATTAGCTGTATGTGGGCTCTTGCTCGGCGAGTTGGCATCTTTAAATTTGCTTTTGCGGTCACCTTTCCTTTTGATACAAGTCGTGTCGTGCAAGAGTACGCTAGCTTCTTGCTTCTTCCAGGTATATGCATGGAAATCAAATCCATCCGAAGCGGGCAATCCTACTAACTACCCTATACGTATGCACTGTAACGCAGCTGACCTTGTACGTGCCAGGTACCGGCATAGTAGCGAGTCCAACTACCTGTCTATTTAAACATCAAAAGAAAAACACGTACATGTACACATGATTAGCTAGGTACATCGGGTATTCGGGTATGTGTACATACGCGAGCTTGCCGGTATACAAATACATAAGTACGTATCTATATAAGCTAGCACCGTGTATGTGGCTGAGTACATGCATGCACACATATGCGTTGCACCATAACTTATGCATGTGCATGTGCAAGTACGTGCGCAACTTGCCATGCTAATTTTTCTTGTCTTTGTATTTTAACTTCCCTTTGCATGGATATAGCCTGCATCAAAACTCATAAAAAAGGTAAAAGTTATTTTATGCAATAATGCATAAAAACCCATCGAACAAATGACCCCTCACCGAGTCAGGTTTGAGTGTGGAGCAAGTCGAACTTGACTCAGTGAATAATTTGTTTTCTCTCTTCTTGGCGCATGATTCATATGCAGCTTGAAGAGCCAGTTCGGACATGACAATATGTGTGCCATTCCGAAGATGATTGATTGGTAACAATGTGTCTTAGTGTAGGTATGTTCATCTACACGTGTTCATTAGAGAGCTCGTTGGATCATATAACCTGCACGATGCCGGTCAACAAGGCAACCCTATCTCGTCTTCGTTCTATGGCGAAATATCATGCCTTGTCCTGAAAACAAAAACAAAAAATTTACCAATCTCACCGCGGCCGTCTAACTGCTACGGCGCTAGCCGACTTGATTGGAGGGTTTCACAGATTCATGCTGGCCGCACTGGCGCGTTGCACTGCTCCCAAGATCTCCTTGTCTTGATGTAGGCGAGGCATCGATAGACCGTCGATAGCTCCTGTTTGTTGAGCGAATTGCCACACCATCCATGGTGTGACAATTCTGGTGGTGCGCCGGGATGCCATCAGCCTTACGAATGATTGAAGGGTTGACGTTGCCCCCATGCTTCATTGGTATTGGAGACGGACCTGCGGAGACAAATCGACGCCACATTCACGAGTGCATAGATGTCACCTTCCAGCGCCCATTGTGCATGTCGGTGTAGAAGATTGGTTGCCGGGGTGTCGCCGGTGTTGTCATGGATGCATCGGTATTGCTGCACCCCAAATGAATGTTGTAGGTTGATGTAGATGTTTGACGCTGGGATGTGTCCCACGACAGCATGAAGGGTCTCACCATGGCTGCAAAGATATTGGAGAGACACAAAAAGAAGCACCAAACAAAACAAAGCAAAAAAGTTTTTTATGTTGGCTTTCCTGTTATACACCAGCTATAGGCATGAAATCCGAGAAGGCTACCGATGGACTTGCCATTGGGAACCGTTGAAAGACCTTGACGATTGCAACTCAACAACTTAAATAGCTTCAGTGTATGTGTATGGAGAAGCCGTGTTTCGAGATGCTTCCGAGAGGCAACAGAAATTCATACTCTAGCCCATCATCATATTGAGAGCCCCACAGCTCGACATGCCCCCTGCACACGCCCCATGAACCCAGGGACTCGTGTGTGACAAGTTTAGGGTAAATGGTTTTGGGACAATGGCTTGGCGATTTTTCTTCATGCATATTGAGGGGTGGTGAACAATTACCTCCCACCTTCCTTCCAGTGGGTTCCTTACTGCTTGGGACCGCTTGATTGCTTCTTGGACTGTTGGGATTTTTTCTTCAATTTGCTTCTTGGACTTCTAGAATTTCGTCTTGATTGCTCACGCACATGATTGACTGGCCGCAGACTTCATGGACTTGCTTTGACATTTGGCTCGAACTTCTTGAGGACTCTTTTTCTTGGATTTCTTCGGGACCCACCTTGAGAACTTGGAAGGCAACTGTTCACCTTTGCGGACTAGGAAAAACCCTCTAGCACTTTATTCTGGGGCTTCTGGTGGTGCACCCCAGGGTTGCCATGTGACTACGCACCAAACCAATTTGTATTAGGTCAGGCAGCCCTCCATGATCTTTTCCTATAGTCTTCCCTGGAGTGCGGGCCTCTGTGAACATGAGGCATGCCGGGAAACATGAAGAGCGCCGGTCTCAATACTCAGAAGTGCCCAAGTAATCATCTCCGCTGCCTCTGGAAGCATACACCTAATACATGTCGTGCATTGCGGGTGTAAAAGCCGCTCCACCTGCAACTTGACACATTGTGCCGCCCTCCAACAAGTCCTAGAGCTGCCAAAACTTCAATCAACAACATGGTGTCTTAGGGGAAAGCCATTTTTTGTCGGACTTGGTCCATAAAAATTGAGGAAAACTAGATATATCCACGAAATGCAAGGGAGAATGCATCATGGATCTTATAGCCCATGGAAAAAAATTCCCCAATGAATATCCAAAAGGCAACAACAAAGGCAAAATTTTAAGAAAGATTTTTTTGGAGGAACCTTCCGTTGATTGGGGGCATAGGCGGACTCCCTGGGAATCGACGAGCTGATATGCTCCCCATCGTAGACTTGTTGGATAACGTATGGTCCTTCCCACCTTGGCTCGAACTTGCCCTTTGTCCTATGCGTCACGACGATGGGCCGCCTAAGCACGAGGACCAACTCACCTTTTCAAAAAACGTGTTGCTTGACGAGCCTGTCGTAAGCTCACACCATATTCTGTCGGTAAAGCTCCAGGTTCTGTAGGGCATGAAGCCGCCCCTCTTCAAGGGTGTCAAGCTCCTAAAACCGCAGTTGTACCTGTTCGGTGATTTCATCTTGGATAGCCACCCTCAAAGAGGGTAGCTGGACCTCCAGTGGTAGGCCGCCTCACTCCCGTAAACGAGAGAAAACGGAGTCGCCTGTGTTGGGGTACGGACCATGACGTAGTACGCCCATAAGGACTCGAAGAGACGGTCATGCCAATCTCTCTTGTTCCTTGTCACGGTCTGCTTAAGTATCTTGCTGAGAGTCTTGTTGATGGCTTCGATCGCGTCGTTCGATTGGTGTAGATGGTGGGGATGTGGTGATGAAGTGAAGGGGAGAGTGGTACGCCCATCGCTCTAGCCATGCGTAGCCATATCCCTCTGTCTTGTCATTGCCCAATTATGAAGTGGGCGGCCTTTCTCCCAATCAATCTGAAGGAAATTCCAGACCCTCTGGCTGAAGTTGCAATTAAAAAAGAGATGATCTCTATCTTCCCTGATGTGTGTGGGGCAGAGCACATAATTAATTCCATCATCAATATGCCAATGCCTTCTTTCAACCATATCCTTGGTGTTTAGGCGATCCATGATGAGCATCCAGGCAAAGACCTTGATCTTCATGGTGCAACAGCTTTTCCAAATCCAAGTCAGGAGAGGGTTGAAAGTATGATTGATGAACCTGGATATATATATAACTGCTTAGGAGTATAGGGTTTATCAGACCTATGCCAGGACCAAACATCCTTTAATTCAGGGTTCCTCTCATGACTTTGTAACGGATTTTGCAGAATCTGTAGGTTATTATGGGCCTGCTCAGATAAAGGCAGATGAAACCAAGATAGCAAATTTGGAGTACTAAAACCATCCTTCACTAAAACCAGAGCATCTTTGGCATAGGAGAACAACCTTGGGAACCTGTGCTGCAAAGGCAAAACAGAATCACCAACCTGCCATTTATCCTGCCAAAAAAGGGTAGTGTCACAATCATTGACCTTAACCCAAGTGGTTTCTCTGAATTGATCCAGTAGTTTAAGAATATCCTTCCACCAAAAAGACCCACATGGAGAAGTTCCTTGAGGTACAAGCTCATGGTAATAAGAATTCCAAATGAGTTGGACCCATGGGATATCAGCTTTGTTGAGGAACTTGTTGACATGTTTCAGTAGCAAAGCCACATTTTGAAAACCAAGATCAAGGAGCCCTTCTTTATTCTTGGGCCTACAAATCAGATCCCAAGCAGCCAAAGATGGAGCAGGTTCCTGACTGTTTTTTCTCCACAAGCATTGCCTTTGAATTCTCTGCAGCTGCTTCAGAATACCAGGAGGGATAAACAAACTACAAAGAAAGAAGATTGGCAAGGAGGATAAAGCATAGTTAAGGTATTGTAGTATGTTTCCCTGAGCTAGAAAAGATGAACTAGCAGTCATCCTCCTCTCCATGCAAGTGACCAAAGGCAGTAAATCAGACATTGTAGGTATGGTAGTTCCAACAGGTAAACCTAGATAAGTGAAAGGCATCTTTCCCACTTGACAACCAAAAATGGAGGCTAACCTCTGAGTTTCCTCCTGGGAAACATTGATTGGGACCATGAAAGATTTGTGGTAATTGACAACAAGCCCAGTTGACTGAGAGAAAACAATCAACATTTTCTTAAGAGCCAGCGGTTGTTTTTCATCAGCTGGGACAACTATCAAGGTGTCATCAGCATACTGCACAATTGGGTAGTCCTTGTCATGACAAGGAATTGGTAGTTGAAGCTCTCCTCTATGATGTGTATAATTAACCACTGACTGCAAAACGTCAGCAGCCAGGACAAAAAGAAGAGGTGAGACAGGATCACCTTGCCTGACACCTTTTTTACAGACAAAATTCTTGCTAGGCACACCATTTAGAAGAACTGAGGAAGTCCCAGATGCCAAAAGCTCTTTCACCCAGCTAATCCATTTGACATTGAACCCTTTGTGCTTAATAATCTCAAAGATAGCTTTATGCTCAATGGAGTCAAAAGCCTTCTCAAAATCTAGCTTGAGAATCAATATGGGCCTTTTAGACTGATGGCATTGGTGCAGATACTCTAAAGTCCATCCAATACAATCTTGAATGGTCCTGGACTTAATAAAACCATATTGATTTTTATGAATGCACATCATGATCAACTCCTGGAATCTATTAGCAGCCATTTTGGACAAGAACTTAACCCCCATACCAGTCAAAAAAATTGGCCTATAATCCCCAACCACTTCAGGTGAGAGCTTCTTAGGTATAAGAGTAATGAATGACCGATTGATATTTTCCAATTTAGCTTTACCATCATAAAAATCCTGAGCCAAGGCATAGAATTCATGCTTAATAATGTGCCAACATTTTTTAAAGAAGAGACCATTAAAATCATCTGGTCCAGGAGCCTTATCAATGGGCATATGTTTAACTACCAAGTCCATTTCCTCTATAGTAAAAGGCTTGGTTAAAACCTCTAGGCCAGACACATGTTTAAGCAGAACAGCCAAATCAAAACCCATCACAATACCTCTTGGAAACTCCCGTCCTTCCTTTAAATGCACTCCAGATCATTCCTTCCATTTGAGAGTGTTTAGAGATAACTGTACCATCAGGCTGCTGCAAGCTAGAAATGGAATTTCTTCTAAATCTTTCTGTAGCCATGGCATGAAATTTTTTGGTTATTTCCTCTCCCATTTTGATGTATCTGATAGTACATCTCTTCTTCCAGTATAAAAACTGCAAGTGCAGGAACTTTTCCAAATGCAGTTTGACAATTTTCCTGAAATTGAATTCCTGCCTAAAAAGAGATCTGAGCTCCTCCAAGTTATCCAGCAACAAAATAACTTTGTTACAGTTAGAAATGAGCAACTTCATCTTAGATAGACCAGCTTGCCACCTCTTTAGGTCTTGTCTGAGGGTTTTGAGCTTATCAGCAATGATTGCAGAGGAGTGTGATTTATGTGATGGTTTTCTCCAAGATTTCTGCACACACTCAAGGAATCCCTCCATTTGGACCCAGAAATTCTCAAATCTAAAGATTTTGCACTTTGGAATAGAGGTTTTGATCACCACAACACATGGCACATGATCTGAAGCAGTCCTAGCTAAAGGAAGAGCCTCAGTAAAAGGTTAAATAGCAATCCAATTAGTGGAAGTAAAAAACCAGTCCAATTGTTCCAACAAAGGAGAATCCTGCATGTTAGGCCATGTAAAAGATCTCCCCTTAAGAGGTAGCTCAAGCAGACCCAGATGACTAATGACTTCATTAAGGACAAAAATATCATTTATATCTCCTCCTGGAAAGTTTTTGTTTTCAGAGGATCTGATGAAATTAAAATCCCCAATGACCAACCAATTATCATCAATTGGGATATTAAGATTATATAACCAGGACACAAATTTATCTCTAGCCTCCCCCTGACAAGGCCCATAAACAGACACCAAAGACCACTGTTCATTGTTTTGTTTTGAAGTGAAACGCACAATCACAGCAAAAGGCTGCACTTCCACCAACAAGCCAGAAAACACGTCAGAATTCCAGACCACAAGAATCCCTCCAGAGGCACCCATAGATGGTGCAAAAGTAAAAGTATCAAAAATTTTGGGACAGAAAGCCCTAATTTCTCTGATATCAAAGTTTTCACATTTTGTTTCCTGGAAACATGCTACCACACATTGGCTCTCCTCAATTTTCTGTTTAACGGCACATTTTCTAGCAGGTGAGTTAAGACCTCTCAGATTCCAACACAGCACACTCCAATTCTTGCAATTATAAGTACTCATAATAAACCATAGATTGGAAAGTAGCAAAAGAGCACTACACAGTAGCACTTTAGATAGTTCAAACCCAACAAACAAGAAGGTTTCAACCCTAAATTATTACATGGATAATAAAAGGCCGGCAGGAAAAGAATAAAGGACATTGCCACCTTAAGGGCGTGGCAACCCCAAAAGCTCATACAGAGATTAAACATCACCACCAGACTCCTTGTCATCCTTGGGATTAGCCATAATCTTATCCATAGTAAGCTGCTCATCTGGTATCTATAGATCACGGCCAATCTCTTGAATCAGCCTGATAGGAGTTGGAGATGGCCCTGCATTTGGAGTACCAGTGCCTGGAAGATCTTCAGACGGAGATGCAGTGAGAGGCTTGCATTTAGGCTTCTTTTTATTCGGTTGCTACTGAAGCTCCTGGAAAACAGGCTTTAAACCATCCCGCTTAACTGAGCCATGAGTGCATTGACAAACTTCAGTGTCCACAATAGGAGTTGGAGCTAGAGTTTTGCGACGGCGCGCCTTCTTTCTGTCACACTGAACTGAGAACAAGAAAACCTCATCAGACTGAGCAACCTGAGGTGCAGAAAGCGAAACCTGACTGTCAATCGATGGTTTAGAAAGAGAACTGCCCGAAATCACAGGTTCAGAGAAAAGTGCTCTTGCAATGGGCCTGGGCTTGCTGGCCACCTGGGCCTCCTTCCACTGAAGCCGCGAGAGCACTTGAACATCATCAAAAGCAAAAGCCTAGCTCCTCTTAGACAACACAATGGGATGCAAATCAACTAGAGGCATCTGTTGGGGGATATCATACGTTGGACAGAACTGCGTAAGAGATTCAAAAGTGTGTTTCCAGGCCATCTCAGGTGGCAAGACAGGCCCATAAGAGAGCTTGACAGAGGCAATGACAATTCTATCAAACTGAATTGCAGGTGGCTGATATGGCACAATGGCCCAATAATTCACATTAAAAAACTGCCGTGGAGGCTCCTCCAACTGAACTTCAGATTCAGACTGCATCGAATTGTCAATGACAATGGATTATTGGTCTTGTACAGGTTGAGCCTCCGGGTTGTGGTCACCTTGAAGATCAGCATCATCATCGCCCCAGTGAGCATGTCCCCAGTTGTCCGGGTCCACCTGATTAGGCATTGGAGGAGGCACTGGCGGGAGATAATTCCAGCCAATCGCCAGATATGGAGGCAGAACGAAGTTATGATTGTCTGGAAACAGAGCTCCTGGCAAGGGATGAGGGTTACCATCAATTGGCATAGGATCTTCGTCCTCGGGCATCTGGTCAGCAAAGTTGGCACCTAAAATGTAAGAAGGTGCGGTCCATGAAACCTTTGCTCCACCATGCGCAGCATAATCTGTGAAAACCACATCCCTCGGGACCAAGATATCCTCTAGAGAAGACGCAAACACAATCGATCTGACCATATAAGGATCATCTTCTACCCAACGCTGAAACTTCCCAAAAGTGTTGATAGCAGCATGGATATTCTCCGTGTTACAGGGATCAAGAGGGATACCCAAAAACATCAAGCAGCCATCACGGAAGCCATGTGCTCCCCTAAAACCAACACGCTCATCATGCTTATGTAAACGAACAAAAGTGCCATTGCCTAGTGGTTGAGGCGGCAACTGCAGAAGAGGAAAACGAAATCCAGCATCTCGCAGCTCAAACAGGCCCACACCACAAACCCAAGGCTGAGCAGAGCGAACCTGAACTCCTCTATGCTCCAAGAAATCCACCACAGCCTCGCAAGCGACCAACACCTGATTTTGAAGCGGCAAAGGCATCACTTCCGCCACCATGAACTGCTCCGAGGCACGCGATTGGCACCACCATCAATAATATGGTGACCCGCAGGCACGTACCACAAAGGATCAATGGCGAAGACCACAATGGGCTCAACAAATCACACCGAGACCGGAGGAGACGCATGAGGGGGAGGAGTCGCCAGAGGGATGGATGCTGGGGTTTTTGGTGGAGAAGTAATTGGACTAGACGGGGCGGCCCTGACAGAGGTGGTGGCGGCAGACTCGAGACCGGTATTGGGGACCGGAGGAGGCGGCTGATATTTTGGTTTCCAAAATAAACCCTGTTCGGTTGCAATCTTTGCACAATCCCGCTTACTATGGCCCACACGTGAGCATGTCGAACACACGGTATTGAGGGGGCATTTTTCAAAATGACCAGATATTGAACACTTTGGGCAAGTCAAGACTTTCTCAACCATATTGTCAATCATGGATTCAAAAGAAACTTGTACCTCCTGAGATGCAGGAATATCCTCAGACGAACAAGCTGGACCCGGTCCACTCAAAGTAATTAGAAGATCCTTACTGGGCGTAATGGGCCTGGGAGCCGAGGGCCAAACATGGGCAATCAAAGAAGGACTACGTGACCCATGCAAGGTATGTTCCAAGGAAACTAGAGAATATCCGCGTAGATCACAGCGCTGTTGAATCACCAACAAGTCCACCGATCCAAAGATGATCGGAGGCGACGCTACAGTCCATTGTAGATCAATGGGCTGGGGAGGATGAATGACCACACGCTCAGAGTCAGGAATATGATAGCCCGCATCCTCAGTGGCAGCAATGCAATTGGCCGAAGCATGATAATGATAGCCTTTGCAAACATTGTAATTTTGAAATGTAGTAAAAGAAAGCTTCTTGCGAACAGAGGATCCAGATTTAAGAGCTGATTTGGCAGGAGGATTATGCATAGCTAAGAGACCCAATGCAGCCCTACGCTTGGAAGGGCTAACTAAAATCCATTTTGTATCACACTCCTTCTTCCAAATCTTGAACTCACGAACCCAATTAGGTCCCCCATTTCCCCACAAATGAAAGTAACATTTAAATTGAGGGCGGGAGAAAGATCGTGTGTCCACAATGTAAAACCCCACATCTTTGCAAGAAACATTAAAACTGAATACCTTATCACCAATGGTTGAGACCAATAAATCTATGGCAGAGCCACCCAATGCAGATTCAAGAGCTGCGGCCACTGAATCCCTCGTGGGGCGAAATCATGCCTGTTGAATGAAACCGCTAGGGTGAATGAACCCAAATTCTCCATGGGATGAACTGTGAGGCCCGAGGCCTTATAGATCTCATCAGCAAAAACTCTACCCTTGGAGAAATCCAAGCCAAGAGTAGATCCAGAAGAGGAACCCATCACAAAGGGTATAGGAGGGGAGATCAAAGAGCGCCGAAGAAGATGATCGGAGCCAATCACCAAATCACTGGAGGAGGGAGAGGATCGCCAGCAGCGGGGTTTAGGGGTGGGTGGGAGCGCCATTCCCGAGATTGCGATAGATCCTAAAGGCTTTACTTGACACAAACACTAATTATAAAAACACAATGATAACAGTAGCATAATTGTGCTAACACTCAAGAACATGAAGCAAAAAGCAAAAATAAATTGTATTCATTGGGTTGCCTCCCAACAAGCGTTATAGTTTTACGCTCTTAGCTAGGCATATAGCAAGGATCTAAGTTTTGTCATCTTTGGTTCGAGATCCATAAGATGCCCTCATGATTGATTCATAAGGTGGCTTAATTCTAGTTCTAGGAAAGTGTTCCATGCTCTTCCTCAAAGGAAATTGGAACTTAATATTGCTTTCTTTCATATCAATCACGGCACCGATAGTGCGTAAAAACGGTCTACCAAGAATAATAGGACAAGACGGATTGCAATCAATATCAAGAACGATAAAATCTATGGGCACATAATTCCTATTTGCAAGACTAAGAACATCATTAATTCTTCACATAGGCTTTTTAATAGTAGAATTCGCCAAGTGTAAATTCAAAGAACATTCTTCAAGATTGGTAAGACCAAGCACATCACATAAAGATTTCGGAATTGTGGAAACACTAGCACCCAAGTCGCACAAAGAAAAACACTCATAATTTTTAATCTTGACTTCGATAGTAGGTTCCCATTCATCATGCAATTTTATAGAAATTGATACTTCTAATTCCAACTTTTCTTCCAAAGCTTTTATCATAGCATCAACAATATGTTTAGTAAAAGCTTTATTTTGTTCATAATCATGGGGTGAATTTATCATGGATTGCAACAAAGAAATACAATCAATCAAAGAGCAACTATCATAATTAAAAAATTTGTAATCCAAAATAGTGGGTGCATCACTAGCTAAAGTTTTGACCTCTCCAAGCCCACTTTCATCAATTTTCTGAACAAGATTTTCACCCTCCAAAATATCGGGACGCCTTCTACCTAAAGTTGACTCTTATCCAGTCCCTTTTTCATCATTCTTAACTTTACTAAACAAGGAATCAATAGAAGAAACACCAATCATTTTAAGATCTTCATCACTTTTGCAAGAATAATCACTAGAAAAAGTTTTTTCCAAAAATTCTCTTTTAGCTCTAAGCATAGCATTTCTTTTCTTACTTTCATCCATAGAAACATAAAGAGCTTTAATTGATTCATCTACTTTAGGCACAAAAAATTTCATCTTGAGATTTTCCACATCATGAGCAATTCTATCAACACTTATAAACAAATCATCAATCTTATTCAACTTTTCTTCTATGGAAGTGTTGAAAGCTTTTTGAGTATTGATAAATAATTTAATATTATTCTCAATATCAGAGGTGTTCCTATTATTGTTATTATAAGATTGATTTCCATAGGAATTACCATAATTATTAGAGAAATTACTAGGAAAAGGCCTAGTATTAAAATTACCTCTATAAGCATTGTTGTTGAAATTATTGCGAGAAATAAAATTCACATCAATGGCATCACTATTTTGCTCAATCAAAGTAGACAAAGGCATATCATTAATATCAATAGGAGCACTTCTACTATCAACCAATTTCACAAGAGCATCAACTATTTCACTTAAAGAAGAATTTCTTCAACCGAATTAACTTTTTTACTAGTAGGAGCCCTTTCGGTATGCCATTGCGAATAATTTGCCATGATATTTTCAAGCAATTTGGTGGCTTCACCTAAAGTAATTTCCATAAAAGTAATACCCATGGCAGAATCTAAAATATTACGAGAAACAAAATTCAACCCTGCATACCAAATTTGTATGATCATCCAAAGATTTAACCCATGAGTTGGGCAATTCTTTAGCATCATTTTCATCCTTTCCCAAGATTGCGCAACATGGTCATGTTCAAGTTGCTTGAAATTTATGAGCTGGGTTCTAAGGGAAATAATTTTTGCGGGAGGAAAATACTTAGTGATAAAAGCATCTTTGCACTTATTCCAAGAATCGATACTATTGCGAGGCAAAGAAGAGAACCAAATTTTTGCAGAATCACGCAAAGAGAACGGAAATAATTTCATCTTGACCACATCATTGTCCACATCTTCTTTCTTTTGCATATCGCATAATTCCATGAAGGTATTAAGATGGGACGCGGCATCCTCATTAGGAGTACCGGAAAATTGGTCTTTCATAACAAGATTCAGCAAAGCAGTATTAATATCACAAGTCTCTGCACTAGTGGCGGGAGGAGCAAGCGGAGTGTCAATAAAATCATTGTTATTGGTATTTGAGAAATCACATAACTTGATGTTCTCTTGAGTCATGATGACAACACAACAAGATTGCACTCAAAAATAGATCCGGCAAGTAAATGGCAAACGGAAAAAGAGAGGCGAATAAACGACAAATTTTTGTGAAGTGGGGGAGAGGAAAAAGAGAGGCAGATGGAAAATAATGTAAATTGCGAGGAGATGAGATTTGTGATTAGCAAACTGGTTATGTTGAAGATCCTCCCCGGCAACGGCGGCAGAAAGCACATTGATGGGAGATTATCTTGACTTGGTGCTCCCCGGCAACGACGCCAGAAATTCTCCTTGATGGTAGCTGGAACTACGTCGGTATTTCCCTGGAGAGGGAGGGATGATGTAGCCTCAGTTATGAAACCAAGGTATCGAACCAGTAGGAGAACCAAGCAACACAATGTAAGCAGCACCTGCACACAAATAACAACAGCACGCAACCCGACGTGTTAAAGGGGTTGTCAATCCCTTCCGAGGTACGACGCCTCAAGATAGGCAAACGAACATGAGGTAAATTGTAGTAGATTGATAGATCGAACACCAAATGAAATAAATTGCAGCAAGGTATTTTTGGATTTTTGGTTTAATAGATCTGAATAAAAATGCAAAGGAAAGGTAGATCGCAAGGCAAATATATGAGAAATAAGACCCGGGGGTCGTAGGTTTCACTATTGGCTTCTCTCGAGAAAAATAGCAAACGGTGGGTAAACAAATTACTGTTGGGAAATTGATAGAACTTCACATAATTATGACGATATCCAGGAAATGATCATTACATGGGCATCACGTCCAAGATTAGTAGACCGACTCCTGCCTGCATCTACTACTATTACTCCACACATCGACTGCTATCTAGCATGCATCTAGTGTATTAAGTTCATGGAAAAACGGAGTAATGCAATAAGAATGAAGACATGATGTAGACAAGATCCATTTATCTATATGGTTGTAGATATAGATCTCGTCTTCTTATCCTCTGTGGCAACGATACATACGTGTCTGTTCCCTTTCTGTCACTGGGATCATGCACCGTAAGATTGAACCCACTACCGGGCACCTCTTCCCATTACAACACAAATAGATCAAGTTGGCCAAACAAAACCCAAATATCGGAGAAGAAATATGATGCTATAAGAGATCATGCATAAAAGATATCAAAGAAACTCAAATACTTTCATGGATATAAAAACATTGATCTGATCATAAACTCGAAGTTCATCGATCCCAACAAACACACCGCAAAAAGAGTTACATCATATGGATCTCCAAGAGACCATTGTATTGAGGATCAAGAGAGAGAGATGAACCCATCTAGCTACTAACTACGGACCCGAAGGTCGACAAAGAACTACCCACGCATCATCGGAGAGGCACCAATGGAAGTGGTGAACCCCTCTGTGATGGTGTCTAGATTGGATCTGGTGATTCTGGACTCTGCGGCAGCTGGATGAATATTTTGTCAACTCCTCTAGGGTTCTGGTTTTTTTGGGGGTATTTGTAGATCAAAGAGGCGGTCTGAGGGGCACCCAAGGTGGGCACAACCCACCAGGGCGCGCTAGAGCCTCCTGGCGCGCCCTGGTGGGTTGTGCCCCCCTCGGGGCACCCCCAGGTGCAACCAGGGCCCATTGCCTTCCTTCTGTCCAATAAAAAATCTTCATAAAGTTTCATGGCATTTGGACTCCGTTTGATATTGATTTTCTGGATGTAAGAAACATGGAAAAACAGCAACTGGCACTTGGCACTATGTCAATAGGTTAGTACCAAAAATGATATAAAATGATTAGAAAGCATCCAAGATTGATAATAAAATAGCATGGAACAATCAAAAATTATAGATACATTGGAGACGTATCAGTGCCCGGCCTGGTGGTGTCTGCCTTGTTGGTGTCGGACTAGATGACTTGCCTTCGCCTCGTCGGTGCCAAGAAAAATATGGATTGCTTCATCAGAAAAAGACATGTCGGTGGAGTATAGCTTCAATTCGCCGATGCTGGGACGATGTTGTGGACGTGCGTCAGTGTGGATGTTGGGTTAGATGTGGGAGATGTCGTTGCCACAATGAGCGGCGACACAGGGTTGGCATGTCGAAACCATGAAACACGGTCTGGTCGACGATGATGAGTTGTTGAGGATGACGGTGTCAGTGTAACCAACGACCTTGTCAAGTCAAGAGTCGGTGCAAAAGACACCTGACGATGGCTTGTGTTAGCTGCGATGTTGACGGCGCCCCACCGTGGGCTGGGCTCAGCAACTGTGTAGATGGATCTCCGCCTCGGTGGCGGTGCAGACGACACCCTGATACGTCTCCAACGTATCTACTTTTCCAAACACTTTTGCCCTTGTTTTGGACTCTAACTTGCATGATTTGAATGGAACTAACCCGGACTGACGTTGTTTTCAGCAGAACTACCATGGTGTTATTTATGTGCAGGATCAAACGTTCTCGGAATGACCTGAAACTTTACGGGGACACTTTTCAGAAAATAAGAAAAATACCTGCCAAAGATGAAGGCCAGGGGGCCCACCGTCTTGCCACGAGGGTGGGGGCGCGCCTGCCCCCCTAGGGCGCGCCCCCTACCTCGTGGGCCCCCTATTGCGTCTCCGACTCCGACTCCACCTCCATATATTGAGTTTCAACGAGAAAAAATGAGAGAGAAGAAATCATTGCGTTTTATGATACGGAGCCGCCGCCAAGCCCTAAAACCTCTCGGGAGGGCTGATCTGGAGTCCGTTCGGGGCTCCGGAGAGGGGAATCCGTCGCCATCGTCATCATCAACCGTCCTCCATCACCAATTTCATGATGCTCACCGCCGTGCGTGAGTAATTCCATCGTAGGCTTGCTGGACGGTGATGGGTTGGATGAGATTTATCATGTAATCGAGTTAGTTTTGTTAGGGTTTGATCCCTAGTATCCACTATGTTCTGAGATTGATGTTGCTATGACTTTGCTATGCTTAATGCTTGTCACTAGGGCCCGAGTGCCATGATTTCAGATCTGAACCTATTATGTTTTCCTCAATATATGAGTGTTCTTGATCCTATCTTGCAAGTCTATAGTCACCTATTATGTGTTATGATCCGTTAACCCCGAAGTGACAATAATCGGGATACTTACCGGTGATGACCGTAGTTTGAGGAGTTCATGTATTCACTATGTGTTAATGCTTTGTTCTGGTTCTCTATTAAAAGGAGGCCTTAATATCCCTTAGTTTCCGTAAGGACCCCGTTGCCACAGGAGGGTAGGACAAAAGATGGCATGCAAGTTCTTTTCCATAAGCACGTATGACTATATTCGGAATACATGCCTACATTATATCAACGAACTGGAGCTAGTTCTGTGTCACCCTAGGTTATGACTGTTACATGATGAACCACATCCGGCATAATTCTCCATCACCGATCCATTGCCTACGAGCCTTCCATATATTGTTCTTCGCTTATTTACTTTTCCGTTGCTATTGCTATCATCACTACAAAATACCAAAAACATTGCTTTTACTACCGTTACCTTTTGTTACCGTTATCACCACTATCATATTACTTTGCTACTAAACACTTTGCTGCAGATATTAAGTTTCCATGTGTGGTTGAATTGACAACTCAGCTACTAATACTTGAGAATATTATTTGGCTCCCCTTGTGTCGAATCAATAAATTTGGGTTGAATACTCTACCCTAGAAAACTGTTGCGATCCCCTATACTTGTGGGTTATCAAGACTATTTTCTGGCGCCGTTGCCGGGGAGCATAGCTCTATTCTTTGAGTCACTTGGGATATATATCTGCTTATCATTATGAAGAACTTGAGAGGTCCAAAAACCAAGATCTATCCCTCAACTACGAGGGGAGGTAAGGAACTGCCATCTAGCTCTACACTTGATTCACCTTCTATTATGATTAAGTTTGTGACACCTACGCCTGCTTCGGCTATTTGTTCTGATATGTCACATGTTATTGATGATGCCACTTCTGCTATGCATGATACTTATGATGAAACTACCTCTATGCCTGATACTACTATGTCACTTAGTGCTTTTCTTGATGAACAACTTGCTAGGGCTAGAGAAATTGAAAATATTGAATCTGATGATACTGATGAAAGTGATGATGATGAAGAACCACTTGCTATTCCTAAGGGTTATGTATTTGATCAAGATGCTTCTTTAGCCATTTTAGCTTGCAGAAATAGAACTGAACTTAAAAGATTATTAGCTAAATGGAGTAAGCAATCCCTAAATGATAGAATGAAACCTGACCCTGCTTTGGCTACTTCACCTATCTTTGTTACTGATAAGGATTATGAATTCTCTATTGATCCTGATATAATTACTTTGGTTGAATCTGATCCTTTTCATGGTTATGAATCTGAAACTGTCGTGGCACATCTTACTAAACTGAATGATATAGCTACCCTGTTCACTAAAAATGAGAAAACTCGCTACTTTTACATTCTTAAAATATTTCCGTTCTCATTAAAGGGTGATGCTAAGATATGGTTTAGTTCTCTTGATCCTGGTTGTGTGCGTAGTCCCCAGGATATGATTTATTATTTCTCTGCTAAATATTTCCCTGCTCATAAGAAACAAGCTGCATTAAGGGATATATATAATTTTGTGCAAATTGAAGAAGAGAGTCTCCCACAAGCTTGGGGGAGGCTTCTCCAATTACTTAATGCTTTGCCTGATAATCCTCTTAAGAAAAATGAAATACTTGATATCTTTTATAATGGACTAACCGATGCCTCCAGAGATTACCTGGATAGTTGTGCTGGTTCTGTTTTCAGGGAAAGAACACCGGATGAAGCTGAAATTCTATTGAATAATATGTTGACAAATGAAAATAATTGGACACCTCCGGAGCCAATTCTTGAGCCTATTCCTAAACCAACTCCGAAGAAGAGGGGTATTCTATTTCTCAGTCCTGAAGATATGCAAGAGGCAGAGAAATCTATGAAAGAAAAGGGTATTAAAGCTGAAGATGTTAAGAATTTACCTCCTATTGAAGAAATACATGGTCTTAATTTACCGTCTGTTGAAGAAACATATAATCTTAATCCTTTACCTATTGAAGAAACTCATGGTCTTGATAACCCGACACAGGTAGTAAAGGTAAACTCTCTCTATAGATATGATAAAGTTGTAATCCCATTTACTAAAATTGCTAGCCCATGCTTAGATGAGTTTGATAAATTTATGGCTAAGCAAGAAGATTTTAATGCTTATTTTGGTAGATAATTGAAATACAATTCAAATATGCTTGGACACTTCGGTGATTATATGGCTAATGTCAAAGGTGAACTTAAACTTATTAGTAAACATGCTTCTATGGTTACCACGCAAGTAGAACAAGTACTTAAAGCTCAAAATGATTTGCTCAATGAATTGAATAGTAAAGATAATGATAATGATGTTAGAGTGGCTACTAGAACTGGTAGAATGACTCAGAAACATTTGTATCCTGAAGGTCACCCTAAGAGAATTGAGCAAGATTCTCAGAGAAATAATGTAGATGCACCTAGTTCTTCTAAAAAGAAGAAAAAGAAAAATGATAAGACTTTGCATGCTTCTAGTGATCCTATTGTTGAAACACCTGAGAATCCAAATGATATTTCTATTTCTGATGCTGAAACACAATCTGGTAATGAACCTGAAACTAGTGAGAATGTTAATAATAATGTCCATGATGATGCTCAACCTAGTAATGATAATGATATAGAAATTGAACGTGTTGGTGATCTTGATAACCCACAATCAAAGAATCAACGTTGTGATAAGAAAGATTTTGTTGCTAGGAAACAAGGTAAAGAAAGAGAGCCTTGGGTTTAGAAACCCATGCCCTTTCCTACTAAACCATCCAAGAAAAAGGATGATGAGGATTTTGAGCGCTTTGCTGAAATGATTAGACCTATCTTTTTGCGTATGTGATTAACTGATATGCTTAAAACCAATCCTTATGCTAAATATATGAAAGATATTAATACAAATAAAAGAAAGATACCGGAAGTTGAAATTTCCACCATGCTTGCTAATTATACTTTTAAGGGTGGAATACCAAAGAAACTTGGAGATCCAGGAGTACCCACTATACTATGCTCCATTAAAAGAAATTATGTTAAAACTGCTTTATGTGATCTTGGAGCCGGTGTTAGTGTTATGCCTCTCTCTTTATATCGTAGACTTGATTTGAATAAGTTGACACCTACTGAAATATCTTTGCAAATGGCTGATAAATCAACTGCTATACCTGTCGGTATTTGTGAGGATGTGCCTGTTGTAGTTGCAAACATCACTATTTTAACGGACTTTGTTATTCTTGATATTCCCGAGGACGATAGTATGTCTATTATTCTTGGAAGACCCTTTTTGAATAATGCAGGGGCTGTTATTGATTGCAATAAAGGTAATGTCACTTTTCATGTTAATGGCAATGAGCATACGGTACACTTTCCGAGGAAACAACCTCAAGTTCATAGTATCAACTCTATTGGAAAATTTTCATCGATTATATTTGGAGGTTTTGAATTTCCTCTTCCTACTGTCAAGAAGAAATATGATATTCTTATTATTGGGGATGTGCATATCCCTGTTGAGGTAACATAGTGTTATTCGAAGTTTCTCCAGTTCCATGTTATTCGGAATGAGTTCGTTAACAAGACTTGATCAACCTTGTTAGTGGATTCCTTTTGATGATCATGAGATGGATGAAACTAGAAGGCACAACCTTCTGTACCCCACTTTTACTTTCTGTTATTTATATTAAATAAAATAAATATAAATATTTTTCTGTCTGTTATCTGATGATCCGTGCAATATAAAAATACCTCAAAAATAAAAGTTCTCCAAATGCCCTGAAAATTAAATATGATTTTTTCTAGAATATTTGAGGATTTATGGAACAAAGAACACACCAGGGGGCCAACCACCTTGCCACGAGGGTGGAGGACGCGCCCCCTGCCTCGTGGGCCCACGGTGGCCCTCCTCCACTTATTCTTGCACCCACACACTTCATCTTACTCCCACAAACATGAATAACCAGCTCAAACCCGAGTCCAAGCTCGTTTTGCTGCCATTTTTGACCTCCTTGCTCAAAGCACCTTTCACAAAACTGCTTGGGAGACTGTTCCTTGGTATGTGACTCCTCCATTGGTCCAATTAGTTTTTGTTCTAGTGCTTTATTCATTGCAAATTTTTGCTGCTTAGGTGACCCTGTTCTTGAGCTTGGATGTCAAATTTATATGGTCAAAAGTAGTTTTGATGCATGATATAGGCCCTAAGCACTTGTAGGAGTAGTTGCTATCAATATTATTGAGTTTGGTTTACTTTTATTTTGAAGTGACTAAAAATTTTCAGAATTTTTCAGAGGAAGAAAAATGGTTAGGAAAATGTTCCAAGGTGGTTCTTCAAAGAAGCAAGGACCCAGGCTTGCAATGCGTGATGCTGACAAAGAGCCACCAAGAGACGCTCCAGTGCGTCCTTGTGAGTGGCCTTCTGAAAATTTTATGGATCAAGCGGGAATAAAAGAAGAATTCAACGCATATTTGTGTAACGCTGATCTCGTGAGCTTCGAGGAAGAGAAGTGCAGTCGGTATCATGAGCTCACTAGCTCCTTTGTGAGGAGGTTTGAATTTTCAACTTCACGTAATTCTCCAACTGTCCTGTTTGATCTTTATGATAAATCTTATACCATGGACTTAGAGGATTTTACCACTGCATGCAAACTTCCACAATGGGGTAGTATAAGGGATCCTCGTAAATCTGAATTTAGAGATTTTCTTGCTAATATAACTGTGGGAGAATCTAGAGATATTACACAAGCTACCATAGGGAGCATCCACTTTCCTGCTATACATTATTTTGCTCTCTTTATAGGTAGATGCATAAATGGTAAAGATGAGGCATGTCACATGTGTGTCCCTGATCTTAGTATTCTTAGGAGTGCTATGTTAGGAGACAAATCATATAATTTGGGAGCCATTGTTGCACGTAGGTTGCATCTTAATAGACGTAATGGAGATTTCTTTGGTGGAATTTATGCAACCCGCATAGCTAATTTTCTTGGTATAGATGTGCGCAAGATGATATTGAATTACCTCCTACTTATCTAGATTTTAATGCTATGGTTCACCACCAGTTTGTCGAGAGGAACGAATCACCTCTCCAGTATCGACTAATCTTTGACAAACGTCGTGCTGTCCGTATTACTCTCCCTGCTCCTGCTTTCTTTGATTATCAGGCAAGAGGAGGATATACTATTACCAGAGAGGAGGCAGATGAGTACGAGATGAGAGAGGAGGCCGTTCGTCGCCACGCTACAGCTCAGCAGGCGATAGCTGCTCCATCACAGTACGACGCCAACTATTATTATGGATATCCGCCAGGCCAGCCGTGGCCATAGACCAACTTAGGCCAAAAGCCTAAGCTTGGGGGAGTACGTGTTTCTCACCGACATTACATTCATATTCACACACTCATTGCTAGATGTCGGTGCTCATACTTTTTCATTGTATCATCCATGCTAGTTTAATTTCTTTTTTTATGCTTTCTTCTTGTGTGTTAATAAACCTTAAGAAAAACCAAAAAAATAGTTGTAGCTTTTAATTAGTTTACTTTCCATGCTTGTAGTAGTAATTAAAAAGAAAATCCAAAAGGATTTCATGTTCTTCTTCTGCTTGTTGGGAGCTTTCCCGTGTAAATAGTTTTATTTCTTTTCTTTTCTTTGGGGGTCGATAGGAGAAGACCATGATTAAATTGTTGAAGTGGCTCTTATATGCATTATTGTTGATCTGACAAAAGAGCCCATATTGCCTTGTCTTCTCTTGCTTATTGAATGCCTGCAGATTCCATCTTAGTCCAATGCACGTGCACTATTATTATTATTCACATCGTTCGGTCGTGCAAGTGAAAGGCAATTATGATGATATATGATGGAATGGCTGAGATGAGAAAAGTTGGTATGAACTCGACCTCTTTTGTTTTTATAAATATGATTAGTTCATCGTTCCTGATTCAGCCTATTATGAATAAACATGTTTGCAATGACAACTAGAGATCATAGTTTCTTGTGCCATGCTTGATTAGCTATGAGTTATAATGGTTTACCTTGCGTGCCAACATGCTATTGAGATGGTTATGATGTGGTATGATAGGGTGGTATCCTCCTCCGAATGATTTAAGTGACTTGACTTGGCACATGTTCACGCATGTAGTTAAAACAAAATCAACATAGCCTTCACGATATTTATGTTCATGGTGGATTATATCCTACTCATGCTTGCATTCAGTGTTGATTAATTTTAATGCATGTTCATGACTGTTGTCGCTCTCCAGCTGGTCACTTCCCAGTCTTTTGCTAGCCTTCACCTGTACTAAGCAAAATACTGCTTGTGCATCCAAACTCCTTAAACCCCAAAGTTATTCCACATGAGTCCACTATACCTACCTATATACGGTATCTACCTGCAATTCCAAGTAAATGTGCCAAACTCTAAACCTTCAAATGAATATCCTGTTTTCTATGCTCGAATAGCTCATGTATCAACTAGGGCTGTCTGTATCTGTCGGTGTTCTGGGAACGGGGGTCGCCAAACTTGCCTGCCTGCGGCCTGCGGCATGGCTCAAAGGGGGGCCCAGCATGGCCCATCTTCATCAACACAGACCCAAGGCCATCGCGAGGGGTCAAGCCTCGTGGGGCGGACGACACGGAGCTTCCTCAGGCACGGCCTCATCAGGCTGGCTTGCGAGGAGGCGGAGAGATCAAGGCGGGGTACCTCACGAGGTGCCCGTGACGCAAGCCATGACGACCAAGGGTGCCAGGCGGGCGCCAGCCCGTGCAGTGTCCTCCTTTCCTCTTTGGTGCAAAGGGAGCAAGCGCAGGCGAGAGCATCAAGTAAAGGCACCTGTTTCGGTGCAACGAGACCAAGACCGGTCCAACGACAGGGAGGAAGTCATTGTGGAGCCCAAGCCAGCGTCACCACCAGAGCCTTTGGCAGGCGAGGACCAACTTTAGTCAGGATAAGTGTACCAGATGTTCCCCTTCAAAATGGCCAATTGTTGGCGCCCTTCCCGCTCAATATTTGGGAAGAGGCCCGGGGCCTTTACCTATAAATAGGACTAGTCACCCACAGGGTAGAGAGAATCGAGATCGGAGAGAGAATCGAGAAGAGAGAGAGAGAGAAGGGTGACTGAACTCCTCCCAGCAGTTCATCCCCTCAGCCAAGAACAGACCCTCGCGAGGCTGTTCTTCCTTGTATTGCTCATCATCATCAGCCCAAGAGGCAATCCACCACACCACACACTAGAGTAGGGTATTACACCACAACGGTGGCCCGAACCAGTATAAACCCTGTGTCTCTTGTGCTGTTCTTTCCATAGCTTAGATCTTAGCGAGGTGGAGGGGTGCAGGTAGGTAGAAGGCGAAATCTCCGCGCGCACCCCAGTGTTCGAACCTCAAGGGTCTGCCGGAACCCGAAATCCGACATTTGGCGCGCCAGGTAGGGGTGCGCCGGAATTCGTCTTCCACCACCCCGTTCTCCTCCGACCATCGCGTCCATGTCTGACGCTCGTCGGGCCCGCGCCGAGCGCCGGGCCGCTCTCGCTTCCCGCGTCGCCCAGACGGCTCCTGTTGGCGGGCGTCCTGGCCGTTCCCCGTCACCTGCCGTCAACGCCACCACCGGCCTGGCGGGGAACGAGCAGCAAGCGTCGTCTCAGCATCCGTCCATGCGGCAAGACGGCCGCACCGCTACTCCCTCGCTCACCCCAGCTAGTTCTTCGTCCCGCGCGTTCCGCGCACCCATGGAGGCTCGAGCTACGCTCATCGCGGCAAACGAGCTCCTGCGCTACCATCCCATCGATGACGTCTACGAAGAATGGCTCGACCGCGTCGCCGAGCTCGTCCGCACGGCAAGGGGCTCTCCTAAGCCGTCTGTTCTGCTGCACCGCACCCCGCCCCGCGCGGGCGACGAAGCTCCGGGGGCGCCCCAGCCGCCTCCTCCTCAAAAAGGCGATGTGGCTCCAAGGCGCGTGGCCCCTGGGCGGAACCCGCTCCGTCAGGTGCCAGCGCGGCAAGAGCAGAGCTGCCAAGAAGTCCCTCGCCCGCAAGAAGCTGCCCGGGCGCTCCCTGCTCCAGCACGTCGCGGCCATGCTCCTGCTCCCGCACGTCAAGACCCCGCGCTGCTCCCAGCTGCAGCACGCGGGGACATGCAAGACCAAGCTCTCCGTCACCCAAGGCCTCCCGTGGCCACAGCAGGCTGTCGTGCCTTCACCACCGAGCTACGCAGCGTCGCGTGGCCCGGCAAGTTCAAGCCAGACATGCCTCCTCGTTATGACGGCACGGCCGACCCTGCGGAGTTCCTCCAGCTCTATGAGCTAGGCATCGAAGCTGCCAACGGAGACAAGAAGGTCATGGCGAACTGGTTTCCCATGGCGCTCAAGGACGAGGCCCGCACCTGGCTCCTGAACCTGGCTCCAGGCACGATCTCCTCCTGGGACGAGATGCGCACCCGCTTCATCGCCAACTTCCAAGGTACTCGCGACCGGCCACCCGCCGTGAGCGACATGCGCCGCATCAAGCAACAACCCGGAGAGACCCTACAGAAGTACATCCAGCGCTTCAACAACGCACGCCTCAAGATTCCCAAGGTGACCGAGGAGGCCATCATCTCAGCCTTCTCCGACGGCGTGCGCGACGTCAAGATGAAGGAGGAGATGGCGATGCATGAAGACCTGTGCACTTCCTTGGAGTTGTTCAACTTGGCAACCAAGTGCGCCAGGGCTGAGGAACGGCGTCTCTCCCTCCTCAAGCTGCCTGCCGCAGACCCAGAAGAGAAGAAGCCCAAGGCCAAGGATGTGAAGCGCAAGGGGGCTGTCGTGCTCGCGGCAGAACCAGACACCAAGCGGGGCAGAGATCAGCCCGAATCTTCCAAGGGCAGTCGGTACTGTGTGTACCATGACCTCCACACCCACAACACCAACGAATGTCAAGAGCTCTGAGCCGTGCGAGAAGGAAGGATCGGTCGTCGTCTCGACTGTGGTGACCGGGGCTACGGTCGGGGAGGAGGAAGGAACGCAGGACACTGGGAAGACCGCGACCCGCGCCAAGGGTGGCGCGATCAACCTCGCGAGGATCGCTGGCAAGACCCGCCTTGCGAGGGAGACTGGAGGGATCAGCCTCATGAGGATCGCCCGCAAGGCAACGCATGCCTCCCTCTGCTGCCGCCGCAGCCAAGGAGAAACGAGGACCGCCATCAGGGCGAGGGGGCTAGGGGCTTCCAGGAGCCGCGCGCGATCGCCTGCATCCTGGGCGGGGCTCAAGCCCCAGCCTCTCAGTGCATCTTCAAGCAGTTCGCCTGCGAAGTGAATGCAGTCCTCCCCAAGCTCGAAGCCACGCGCCCTCTCAGGTGGTCGGCATGCGCCATCACGTTCAGCTCAGCAGATCAGCTCAAGTGTGCGGCCACAGCCGGAGTCCTCCTGATGCTTTGTTCCCCAATCATCAGCAACGTGGTGGTCACCAGGACCCTCATCAATGGCAGGGCAGGGCTCAACGTCCTGTCCGTGGAAACATTCAACAATCTCCAAGTGCCCTACAACCAGCTTCAGCCAACCAAGCCTTTCTCCGGAGTCACCGACGGCTCCACGGTCCCAATTGGGCAGGTCCGCCTCCCTGTCACCTTTGGGGCACGCGACAACCACCGCACCGAGCTCATCGACTTCGACGTCGCTCACATTCACCTACCGTACAACGCCATCCTTGGGTACCCAGCGTTGGCCAAGTTCATGGCCGTAACTCACCACGGCTACAACGTCCTCAAGATGCCAGGAAGTGGCGGAGTCATCACGGTGCCCTATGAAGAGAAGGACGCGGTGTGTTCCCTGGAACGAGCCTTTCAGGACGCATCACTGGAAGACCCGGATCGCGGAAGCAGGAGGCTTCCTGAGACCGCCCCCAAGAAGAAGAAGACATCGTCCGGCCCGGCCCCTCAGGAGGCAGGCCCCTCAGGGCCCGCGCCTGCCCAAGGGGAACCTCCTTCCATCGCATAGGAAAGTGCGCCCGGCGCCCTCCTCAGGCAGGGCTCGGGGGCTCTCCCCTGGAGGGCCACCGACCTGGCTAAGGTCACGAGGGAGGCGCTTGGGCACCACATGGAGGCGTGTTTTCAAGCATGTTTCCCTAAAGAAGGAGTAAGGCAAGGAGAGCCAGACCCTCAGGAGTTCGTCAGCAAGGCCATTCAGGAGCTACAGGAGTCAAGAGTCATGAAAGGCGGCGACCGCCTACCAGCTGTGGCTCCCCATCCAGGCGAGGATGGTGGGCTGCGCTTCTGCATCGACATACCAGGGCTCAATCGAGTCGCCTCTCTGGAGCGCCTCTGGCCCTCGCGAGTGGGGCGTTGCGAAGGTCCACCCCACAGCTACGTTCGCATGCCTTACGGCTTGCCGAACGCGGCTGCCACGTACCAGCGCCTCATGAGGGGCATCATGGAGGCTCAAGAGGCCAGGCGTTCCGCAGCCTTGGCGGAGATGGAGATGGTCCGCGAGGAGCCACCAGCGCCTCCGGAGCCTCCCGAGGCCCCTGGGCCTGGGGGCTCGTGAGGATCGGCTTTCGCAGCCCATCGAGTCTGCTACACCAACACTCCTTCGTCCTCAACATCATCAGGTGACATCTTTCAAGTTTCATTTCTAGCTGGGAGCGCCCCCTAGGGCTGCATTATTCCCAGGCCGCGTGGGTCCGTCCCTGCGGCATGTATCCCTTTTATTTCATGTTGTTAGCTTACTTTGTTGGGGGCGCCCCACGGGCTGCATCATCCCCAAGTCGCTCGGGCCTGACCCAGTGATGTCCGCCTTCCCAGCATCTATTTGAATGAATCCACTCCTTCGCGGCTAATGTATTTGACCTAGTTTCCCGCTCAACTGATGCCAACTGACGTAGCTGCTCCCAAACAGCACAACGCTTGCGCATGGGTCCGTCCCTGCAACACCGACAAACCTAAATGGCTGAGCTCTGGCCGCGGCAGCCCCGCATGGCGCCACCTCGTCAAGCCTTCAGTGCCTCATCGCCCCTCGGAAGCAACCAACGGCTGACTGTCAATTGTCATGGCAACCCCTCGTTCTTTCTATGATGGGTCTACAAGATCTCCTAAAGGAGCTGCGTCAGGCGAGGCCCTTGCGGTGTCTCCTTCACTCTCATCCGCGCAAACTGCTTGCACGTTAAAGGGGGTGCCTGAGCATCGCGACTCAGGGCTTCTACTATCTCTCTGGCCCTCACCCTCTGGCCTTGTCCACGGCATCGCGACCTGGCATACCAGCGACGGCTGAGACTCGCTCGAGGGCCGAGACCCGAGGACGTCGAGCAGAAAGGGGAGCAAAGACGAGAGGGGAGGGACACGCGAGGACCTCGCCGATCAACCTCACGCCTGCTGATGCACGGACCCGGTGACACACCAGAGAGCGGTCCCTGATTCACGAGATAAGTCACCACCCGAAAGCACCAGCTATCGTGGCACCATCCCCGCGCCTAATGCAATCCCGTGTTAGCGACGCCGCTCTGCTTTCTCACCGAACGACGGCTACTTGAGCGCCAAAGGGGACCTCCTGAGCATCGCAACTCAGGGGCTCTTACCGGACCCCGGGTCGCTCACCTCCTGGCCTTGACCATGGCATCGCGACCTGGCATACCAGCAACGGCTGAAGCCGCCTTGGGACTGGGACCTGCCGGCACAGAGCACCAAGCCCTCGTGAGGTTCGAAAGGGAGAACTGAGGTAAGACGGAATGAGCAACTCGCACAATTCGACGACAAGGGTTATATTAACAAACAGGATCACAGGCACCTTACAAGCCCCCACGGGACGCGTCTTTGATTCCTTGCAGGGAATAGATCCTAAAAGGACGCTAACTACACGCGCCCCTGCAAAAGACGCCATCATCAACAGTGGGCCGTCAAGCACCGGCGCCAACCCCATTGAGATCAGAGTCGGCAACGGCCTGACGAGCCCGCCCTGCTCCAGGAGCGGCGCTGGCTCAGGGGCTCGTAGCTGTCGTCGCTCGTCTCCGGAGTCGCGAAGAGCTCGCCGGAGTCGCTGGAACCTCCGACGCCTCCGCCGCCTGAGGAGCCGCCAAGGGAGCGGTCGGCGGGCCCAGTCCTCGCCGTAGCAGGGTCCCGACCACCTCCCGGGGCAGCACTCCAGCCGGCGCCCGTTCGCATCGAAGACCTTGAAGAACATCACCGAAGCACCGTCGTACTCCAAGTGGATCGTGAAGGCGCCTCTTGTCCTGCAAACCCGGGCGATTTCGCTCCAGCCTCGAGTCATGAAGACCTCGCCCGGGGCAACGACCGCGACCTCTG
Source organism: Triticum aestivum (assembly GCF_018294505.1). NCBI lineage: Eukaryota > Viridiplantae > Streptophyta > Magnoliopsida > Poales > Poaceae > Triticum > Triticum aestivum. The sequence continues at coordinate 352,994,697 of NC_057800.1, read as the reverse complement.
CCTCGGTCGCGAGGGTGCTGCAGCCGGCGTGCTGCAGCCAAAGCTCCAGGAGTTCTCCTTGCGGGATGATGGAGGCGAAGAAGGGAGGAAGGCGAATCCAAGACTGAGGAGGCATGGCGGCGTGGAGCACGAACTCTCGGGACGAGCCCTTGGTGTGGACCCCAGGAGGGATGACCCACACCTTCGTGACCCATCGGCGCTGACGGCTGCGCCGCCCGTGGCGATCGGCATCGACTCCTTCAGGGCCCTCGATGTGGGTGTACAAGGGAAGCGGGAACCCCGGCGGTGGCTGCTCGCACCAGGGCCTCGACACCACCTGATGGGCCCCCTCGTCCCGGCCATGGAGGGCGAGCCGTTTCTTCGGCGGGAGCGGGTATGGTTCCTCTCGGGGAGCCTTTCCCTTCTCTGCCGCCAAGAACCGGCGGATCGGAGCCATCGCAGCAAGACGGAGCAAGGACCGGGAAGAAGGAGAAGCAAGAAGGGATGGACTGGAAGGGCGTGCGCCATTCCGTACTTATGGCCGGCAAAGGCCAACCGCCGACCTCCACGATCGCAGGTAATCATGACCCGCATTGCATGCAGGGACTTGTCCAATCCGTGCAGTTGCCGAGGCGCCGTGGGGAAGTGGAGACGCCCACGTCCAATCAACCGCCACGCGGCGCCCAAGGCCGCAGGCTGTTAGGGCCCGCGGCGCTTCGCTCTTGCCCTTTCGCCTCCCTGCACGGCCAAGTCCGGGCACGCCTTGGGCCCGGGGGCTACTGTCGGTGTTCTGGGAACGGGGGTCCCCAGACTTGCCTGCCTGCAGCCTGCGGCGTGGCTCAAAGGGGGGCCCAGCACGGCCCATCTTCATCAACATAGACCCAAGACCCTCGCGAGGGGTCAAGCCTCGCGGGGCGGACGACACGAAGCTTCCTCAGGCACGGCCTCATCAGGTTGGCTCGCGAGGAGGCGGAGAGATCAAGGCGGGGTACCTCACGAGGTGCCCATGATGCAAGCCATGACGACCAAGGGTGCTAGGCGGGTGCCAGCCCGCGCAGTGTCCTCCTTTCCTCTTTGGTGCAAAGGGAGCAAGTGCAAGTGAGAGCATCAAGCAAAGGCACCCGTTTCGGTGCAACGAGACCAAGACCAGTCCAACGACAGGGAGGAAGTCATTGTGGAGCCCAAGCCAGCGTCACCACCAGAGCCTTTGGCAGGCGAGGACCAACTTTAGTCAGGATAAGTGTACCAGATGTTCCCCTTCAAAATGGCCAATTGTTGGCGCCCTTCCCGCTCAATATTTGGGAAGAGGCCCAGGGCCTTTGCCTATAAATAGGACTAGTCACCCACAGGGTAGAGAGAATCGAGATCGGAGAGAGAATTGAGAAGAGAGAGAGAGAGAGAAGGGTGACTGAACTCCTCCCAGTAGTTCATCCCCTCAGCCAAGAACAGACCCTCGCGAGGCTGTTCTTCCTTGTATTGCTCATCATCATCAGCCCAAGAGGCAATCCACCACACCACACACTGGAGTAGGGTATTACACCATAACGGTGGCCCGAACCAGTATAAACCCTGTGTCTCTTGTGCTGTTCTTTCCATAGCTTAGATCTTAGCGAGGCGGAGGGGTGCAGGTAGGTAGAAGGAGAAATCTCCGCGCGCACCGCAGTGTTCGAACCTCAAGGGTCTGCCGGAACCCGAAATCTAACAGTATCTTCCATGTTAGGCGGGTTATTCTCAAGAGGAGTGGACTCCGCTCCTCACTCACGAGATAAATGGTTGGTCACCGGGATGCCCAGTCCCATGCTTTATGCAAACTAAATCAAAATAATTGCAAACAGAACTCCCCCTGGGACTCTTGTTAGTTGGAGGCACTCGTTGTTTCGAGCAAGCCATGGATTGATGCTTGTGGTGGAAGGGGGAGTATAAACTTTACAATTCTGTTTGGGAACCGCCTATAATGTGTGTAGCATGGAAGATATCGCCATCTCTTGGTTGTTATGTTGACAATGAAAGTATACTTCTCAAAATATTATTCACCTCTATTTCAAAACCGAGCTCTGGCACCTCTACAAATCCCTGCTTCCCTCTGCGAAGGGCCTATCTATTTACTTTTATGTCGAGTCATCATCCTCTTATTAAAAAGCATCAGTTGGAGAGCACCGCTGTCATTTGCAGTCATTATTGTTAGTTTACATTGAGTATGACTTGACTGGATCTCTTTTACCATGAATTACAATGTCTAGTCAGTCCTTGGTCTTTAAAGGTGCTCTGCATTTATGTTTTGCGGTCTCAGAAAGGGCTAGCGAGATACCACCTTGTTATATCATATTATGATTGTTTTGAGAAAGTGTTGTCATCCGAGTTTTATTATTATGGCTCGCTAGTTGATTATGCTATTGATATGAGTAACTTGAGACCTATGCGTTGTTGCAAATGTGGTTAGTTATAATCTTTGCTGAAAACTTGAATGCTGGCTTTACATATTTACAACAACAAGAGCAAACAGAGTTTGTAAAAGTTTTTCTTTATCACTTTCAGTTTGTCAACTGAATTGCTTGAGGACATGCAAAGGTTTAAGCTTGGGGGAGTTGATACGTCTCCAACGTATCTACTTTTCCAAACACTTTTGCCCTTGTTTTGGACTCTAACTTGCATGATTTGAATGGAACTAACCCGGACTGACGCTGTTTTTAGCAGAACTACCATGGTGTTATTTATGTGCAGGATCAAACGTTCTCAGAATGACCTGAAACTTTATGGAGACACTTTTTAGAAAATAAGAAAAATACCTGCCAAAGATGAAGGCCAGGGGCCCACCGTCTTGCCACGAGGGTGGGGGGCGCGCCTGCCCCCCTAGGGCGCGCCCCCTACCTCGTGGGCCCCCTGTTGCGTCTCCGACTCCAACTCCACCTCCATATATTGAGTTTCGATTAGAAAAAATGAGAGAGAAGAAATCATCGCGTTTTACGATACGGAGCCGCCGCCAAGCCCTAAAACCTCTTGGGAGGGCTGATCTGGAGTCCGTTCGGGGCTCCGGAGAGGGGAATCCGTCGCCATCGTTATCATCAACCATCCTCCATCACCAATTTCATGATGCTCACCGCCGTGCGTGAGTAATTCCATCATAGGCTTGCTGGACGGTGATGGGTTGGATGGGATCTATCATGTAATCGAGTTAGTTCTGTTAGGGTTTGATCCCTAGTATCCACTATGTTCTGAGATTGATGTTGCTATGACTTTGCTATGCTTAATGCTTGTCACTAGGTCCCGAGTGCCATGATTTCAGATCTGAACCTATTATTTTTTCATCAATATATGAGTGTTCTTGATCCTATCTTGCAAGTCTATAGTCACCTATTATGTCTTATGATCCGTTAACCCCGAAGTGATAATAATCGGGATACTTACCGGTGATGACCATAGTTTGAGGAGTTCATGTATTCACTATGTGTTAATGCTTTGTTCCGGTTCTCTATTAAAAGGAGGCCTTAATATCCCTTAGTTTCCGTAAGGACCCCGCTGCCACGGGAGGGTAGGACAAAAGATGGCATGCAAGTTCTTTTCCATAAGCACGTATGACTATATTCAGAATACATGCCTACATTATATCAATGAACTGGAGCTAGTTCTGTGTCACCCTAGGTTATGACTGTTACATGATGAACCGCATCCGGTATAATTCTCCATCACCGATCCGTTGCCTATGAGCTTTCCATATATTGTTCTTCGCTTATTTACTTTTCCGTTGCTATTGCTATCATCACTACAAAATACCAAAAACATTGCTTTTACTATTGTTAACTTTTGTTACCGTTATCACCACTATCATATTACTTTGCTACTAAACACTTTGTTGTAGATATTAAGTTTCCAGGTGTGGTTGAATTGACAACTCAGCTGCTAATACTTGAGAATATTCTTTGGCTCCCCTTGTGCCGAATCAATAAATTTGGGTTGAATACTCTACCCTCGAAAACTATTGCGATCCCCTATACTTGTGGGTTATCACACCCCGCCTGGGGCGAGCTCCATATTTACGATGATGTAGATCATGCCCCGCTTTGGGAGAGCTTGATGGTGAAGGTGCAGACAACGCCCTGTCTTGACGAGCTTCATATTGATGGCACCCCACCTTTGGCGAGATCTACATTGGCGGAGGTGTAGATGATAACCCGCCATCGATGGGCTTCATGGTAGCGATAATGTAGGTACCGCCCAGCATTGGGCAAACCCTGTCATTTTGGAGGCATTTTGGACTGTCGATTTTCTTAGGGACCTCCATGTGGGCGGTGACGTAAGTTGCGAATCACCTGGAGCGAGCTCCATGTAGGAGGAGGTGTAAACCACACCTACCAATGGACAGGTTCTATGTTGACGATGGACTAGACGACACCCTTCCATGGATGAGACTCGTCTATGAAGGAAACACTGGCTTCAGCGAGCTACACCTCCAAAGCGGTGTAGTTGGTGCCTCGTTGTAAGCATGCTCCATGTTTGTGGTGGCGTAGATGGCGCCTCGCCTTAGGAGAGATTCGTGTTCATAGGATGCCCCATCTTGGGAAAGCTCCAGGTTAGTGGTGGTGTAGATCGAGCCTCACCTGGGCCAAACTCCAAGTGGAAGGTAGCGACATAGATGATATCCCTGCCTTGGGAAAGCTATGCGATGGCGGTCCAGAAACCGCCCATCTTTGGAGATATCTGTGTTGATGGTGGTGAAGAAGGATCTCTGCCTAGCCAAGCTCCGTGCCAACGGAGGTATATGGTGCCTTGACTTGGGGGCGCTCCATGTTGATGGCAGTGCAGATAGTGCCCTGCCTTGGGGCACTCCATGTTGGCGACGATGATGTAGATGGAGCTTCACACCTTGGGCAAGCTCCGCGACGACGATGGTGTGGACGGCGCACCACATCAGGATAGCTCCATATCGACGATGGGTGGATAGCACCCCACCTTGGACCAGTCCCGTATCACGTCAGGCGAGCTCCAGTTGGTGGCTGCATTAATGACGCTTCGCCTCGAGAGAACGGGGTGGCACATGGTGATGAGTGGATGATGCAGCCCCACCCGCCTTCAGCTGGAATGGTGTTCGAGCCCCCCGCCTAGGACAGGATGCATGTAATGGTGGATGTGTTTGTCGTGGAGGTCCCATTGCCGCCACCGTGGAGTGGGTTGAGGGTTTATCTCATTGTCTTGATGTCTTAACCATCGTTTCCAACATGGGGGCATGTTAGGATGCCCCCACTATAAGTGGTGAGTTGGTGAAGACTGCCATCGAGGCGCTCATGTTAACAACGATGACTTGGTGATTGGCACCTCATCTCACATGCAACCATGAGCCCATGCAGGTTGTGGGAGATGGCCTTCAAGTAGGTTGACCTCGGTGTGGCGTGCTGTTGGTGTTGGCGGCTCCAAGTGGGAGTTGAGCCGGGTAGAGGCATGAAGGGATGCCACACTTTCCCTCACGTTGATGGCATTAGCGTGAAGGCATTGAGATGCCTCCACATCTCCATGGAAGACTACCCTTGATGACTCCTTCAATAGGGTACGCCTCCAGCATTAGCTCATGGCGCTCCATCGTCTTGGTGGCCGCTCGCCTTTGCGCCATCTTTGAGTGTACAGTTTGAAACTACATGAGATATTGGGCTTGGTACATGTAGAACTAGCGCCATGCTCGATGAAGACCATAGGCGGCAATGATCCGTACTAGACCATCACCAGCTCCGATTTGTTGTCGTGGGAGAGTTCACCTGCAAGAAAGAGACTTACTAGTGGGGAACCTTGCAGCATGTTGTGCACATTGGGAGATTGGTGAAGACGATTTCGACGACCACAACGAAGCAAAGATGGGAGAAGAACCAGGTCCCACCGGGCATGCCAATTTGTTTGACATGAGAAAAATCTTAAACGCACTCCATGAGAAGGGAAGAGAAGGAGTTTGATTTCTCTCATGCGCCGGGGAAAAGAAAATGCGGGCGTGCCAGTGTACCATAGTACCCCTGTTCAAGAATTCATCCGATTAACCAGTTAACTTGCCGATTAATCCCTACTAATAGGGTCACCGAGTAGCCGATAAACCAAAAAATCGTCCGATTAATTGATTCAATGGCCGATTAACTTGCCGATTAGCCGATTAATCCCCTACTCGCTAGCCAACCGAGCAGTTACCAGTTAACGATTTCCTCAACAATGCATAGTACACAAAGAGAACAAAGAGATGGGAATAGTATTTTATTAATCTCAAGGATAACAAATACAATTCCCGATATGCGCTCCGTGGCCTACTAGCGCGGCCTGCCTGACTAGCGTTGTGTGGTCTCCTAGTTCCCGGGGCCTTGGAAGGCTCCCGATTAATTACACCCGCGGGTTGCTCCGCGAGATACCTCCGATTAAGCCGTGTGGTCGTCTTCGTCGTCTTCGCTTCATGTTCTCCATGTGTATGATGATGATGGGTGTAGGTGTGGGCAACGGCAAAGCATGTGTCCTCGTCGGTACACATGCCGCTTAAAACATGGCTTTGTGCTAGACACGTTTGCCCTCGCCGCCATGCCTTGTCGGTCTTGACAGTGTTGATGTAGTCGGTGTTGGGGGAGCATGATGACCCACAAGTATAGGGGATCTATCGTAGTCCTTTCGATAAGAAAGAGTGTGGAACCCAACGAGGAGCAGAAGGAAATGATAAGCGGTTTCCAGCAAGGTATTCTTCGCAAGTACTGAAATAAGTGGTAACAGATAGTTTTGTGATAGGATAATTTGTAACGAGCAACAAGTAACAAAAGTAAATAAAGTGCAGCAAGGTGGACCAATCCTTTTCGTAGCAAAGGACAAGCCTGGACAAACTCTTATATAGAGAAAAGTGCCCCCGAGGACACATGGGAATATCTTCAAGCTAGTTTTCATCACGTTCATATGATTCGCGTTCGGTACTTTGATAATCTGATATGTGGGTGGAATGGTGCTTGGGTACTGTCCTTACTTGGACAAGCATCCCACTTATGATTAACCTCTATTGCAAGCATCCGCAACTACAACAAAAGTATTAAAGTAAACCTAACCATAGCATGAAACATATGGATCCAAATCAGCCCCTTACGAAGCAACGCATAAACTAGGGTTTAAGCTTCTGTCACTCTAGCAACCCATCATCTACTTAGTACTTCCCAATGCCTTCCTCTAGGCCCAAATAATGGTGAAGTGTTATGTAGTCGATGTTCACATAACACCACTAGAGGAGAGACAACATACATCTCATCAAAATATCGAACGAATACCAAATTCACATGACTACTAATAGCAAGACTTCTCCCATGTCCTTAGGAACAAACGTAACTACTCAGAAAGCATATTCATGTTCATAATCAGAGGGGTATTAATATGCATATAGGATCTGAACATATGATCTTCCACCAATTAAACCAACTAGCATCAACTACAAGGAGTAATTAACACTACTAGCAACCCACGGGTACCAATCCCGGACTTGGAGATAAGAATTGGATACAAGAGATGAACTAGGGTTTTGAGAGGAGATGGTGCTGGTGAAGATGTTGATGGAGATTGCCCTCTCCCAATGTGAGGAGCGTTGGTGATGACGATGGCGATGATTTCCCCCTCCCAGAGGGAAGTTTCCCCGGCAGAACAGCTCTGCCAGAGCCCTAGATTGGTTCCACCAAGGTTCTGCCTCGTGGCGGCGGAGTTTCGTCCGAGAAGATGGCTTATCATTTTTTCCTCATCGAAAGACTTCATATAGCAGAAGATGGCCATCGGAGGGCCACCAGGGGGCCCACGAGGTAGGGGCGCGCACAGGGGGTAGGGCGCGACCCCCACCCTCGTGGGCAAGGTGTGGCCCCCCTGGTGAACTTCTTGCGCTCGGTATTTTTTATATATTCTGAAAACGTCTTCCATGAAGTTTCAGGACTTTTGGAGCTGTGCAGAATAGGTCTCTAATATTTGCTCCTTTTCCAGCCCGGAATCCTAGCTGCCGGCATTCTCCCTCTTTATGTAAACCTTGTAAAATAAGAGAGAATAGGCATAAGTATTGTGACATAATGTGTAATAACAGCCCATAATGCAATAAATATTGATATAAAAGCATGATGCAAAATGGACGTATCAACTCCCCCAAGCTTAGACCTCGCTTGTCCTCAAGCGAAAGCCGAAATCGAAAAATATTTCCACATGTTTAGAGATAGAGGTGTCGATAAAAGTAAAATATGGACATGAGGGCATCATGATCATTCTTAGAACAGCAACTTACATAATTCTTGTCATATGGTCTCTTATGCTAGAGTAACAATTCAATCACAATTTCAAGTATGGATCATAAACTTCATTGAAAACTAACAAACTATAATCTCAGTCATTGAAGCAATTGCAATTTATCATAACATAGGAAAGAGTCAATATATAAGAGCTTTTCAGCAAGTCTACATACTCAACTATCATATAGTCTTTCACAATTGCTGACACTCACGCAATACTTATGGGTATGGAGTTTTAATCAGACACAGAGAAAGATAGGGGCTTATAGTTTTGCCTCCCAAAGTTTTACCTCGAGGGTAATGTCAACAATAATAGTTCATGAAAACTCACATCCAATTAGCCATATATACTAGGATCTTTCCAACATATTGTGCTTGCCAAAGGATAAAATGTAAAAAGGAAGGGTGAAGATCACCATGACTCTTATGCAAGGTAGGAGATAAAAGTAAAAGATAGGCCCTTCGCAGAGGGAAGCAGAGGTTGTCATGCGCTTTTATGGTTGGATGCATAAAATCTTAATGCGAAAGAACGTCACTTTATATTGCCACTTGTGATACGGACATTTATTATGCAGTTTGTCGCTTTTATTTCTTCCATATCACACGATCGTATCAAGCTTATTTTCTCCCACACTAATAAGTCATACATATTTAGAGAGCAATTTTTATTGCTTGCACCGATGACAACTTACTTGGAGGATCTTACTCAATCCATAGGTAGGTATGGTGGACTCTCATGGCAAAACTGGTTTAAGGGTATTTAGAAGCACAAGTAGTATCTCTACTTGGTGCGATGAATTTGGCTAGCATGAGGGGGAAAGGCAAGCTCAACCATGTTGGTTGATCCATGACAATATAATTTATCTCAGATGTAAGAAAAATAACCCATTACGTTGTCTTTCTTGTCCAACATCAACTTTTTAGCATGTCATATTTTAATGAGTGCTCACAATCATAAAAGATGCCCAAGATAGTATATTTATATGTGAAGACCTCTACTTCTTTATTACTTCCTATTAATTGCAACGATGACCAAAACTATGTTTGTCAACTCTCAACAACTTTTATTTATCATACTCTTCCTATGTGAACTCATTACTCTCCATAAGATCCATATGATCTCTTTTATTCTTCTTATTCTTTTCTCTTTTCTTTTATTCACTCAAGGATCATGGCAAAATAATCAAGCCCTTGACTCAACACTAATCTTTATTATATATATAGCTCACAAACTCGATTACATAGAAGGATCATAAAGCAAAACTCACAACTAAATCATACTAAGAACTTTTATTCTACTAGATCAAGATATTACCAAAAGGATAGAACTAAGAAAAACAGTAAAGATAAAAGTGATGGTGATACGATACCGGGGCACTCCCCCAAGCTTGGCAGTTGCCAAGGGGAGTGCCCATACCCATGTGATTATGTCTCCTTTGTTGGTGAAGAAGTTGATGGTGATGATGGATAGTCGCACATCGAGCGTAGGAGGTCTTCTAACTTGCGGATAATGCCTTTGAGTGCGATGATATGCTCCTTCAACAAAATATTTTCACGTGTGAGATACTTATTTTGTATACGAGCTAACTCAATCATCTTGAAAGCTTCGATCTCAGTTGGGGTATGAAGATTGTGATCAAGTTGAAGGATGTCTTCTGTTGCTGGAACTTGGTCCTCCATGGCCTTCTTGATCCCTTCATCCTTGTTGATCTCCATGGGTTCTTCTCTCTTCAGCTATATCTTCATTAGCCAAGCATCGTTGCCCTCATGGTTGGAGGAGGAGGGAGACGACATAATGCCTGGCCTTGACAACCCTGACAGAAAACGGCTCGAAACAAAGACAGGAGATTTTTGCGTGATACAAGAGTCAAAACCTTCGGGAGATTATATAATGAATTTTTACCGACCAAAATACGTAACGTGTAAGAAAACGGAGTCCGGAAAGCGCACGAGGTGCCCACGAGGTAGGGGGCGTGCCCAGTAGGGTAGGGCGCGCCCTCCACCCTCGTGGAGGCCTCGTGTCCTTCCCGGTCTGCTTCTTATTTTTCTATTTTTCTAAATATTCCAAAACAGAGAAATATTGCCTCAAAAACTGTTTTGGAGTCGGTTTACTTACCGTACCACATACCTATTCCTTTTCGGAGTCTGAAACGTTCCGAAAAGTGTCTCTTATGTATTCCTCCGGGGTTACGGTTTCAATAACATTGGTTTCAACATTTATGGGATTACCTGAGATATAATGTTTGATTCTTTGACCGTTCACCACCTTCGGATTTGTGCCTTCGAAGTTGTTGATTTTTATGGCACCGGAACGATAGACTTCCTCGATAACGTAAGGACCTTCCCATTTAGAGAGAAGTTTTCCTGCAAAAAAACTTAAACGAGAGTTGTATAGCAATACATAATCACCTACATTAAACTCACGCTTTTGTATTCTTTTGTCATGCCATCTTTTAAATTTTTCTTTAAATAATTTGGCACTTTCGTAGGCTTGGGTTCTCCATTCATCAAGTGAGCTAGTATCAAATAACCTCTTCTCACCGGCAAGTTTAAAATCATAATTGAGCTCTTTAATAGCCCAATATGCCTTGTGTTCTAGTTCGAGAGGTAAGTGACATGCTTTTCCATAAACCATTTTATACAGAGACATACCCATAGGATTTTTATATGCAGTTCTATAGGCCCATAATGCATCATCAAGTTTCTTGGACCAATTCTTTCTAGACCTATTAACAGTCTTTTGCAAAATTAATTTGAGTTCTCTATTACTCAATTCTACTTGACCACTAGACTGTGGGTGATAAGGAGATGCAATTCTATGATTAGCATCATATTTAGCAAGCATTTTACGGAAAGCACCATGAATAAAATGTGAACCACCATTAGTCATTAAATATCTAGGGACTCCAAATCTTGGAAAAATAACTTCTTTAAGCATTTTAATAGAAGTGTTATGATCAGCACTACTAGTTGGAATAGCTTCTACCCACTTAGTAATGTAATCAACAGCAACTAAAATATGTGTATATCCATTAGAGGCAGGAAAAGGTCCCATATAGTCAAAGCCCCAAACATCAAATGGTTTAATAACAAGTGAAAAATTCATAGGCATTTCTTGACGTCTACTAATATTACCAATTCTTTGACATTCATCACAAGATAAGACAAACTTACGGGCATCCTTGAAGAGAGTAGGCCAATAAAAACCAGATTGCAATACCTTATGTGCAGTTCTATCTCCAGCATGGTGTCCTCCATAAGCTTCGGAGTGACACTTGCGTAGGATCTGTTCCTGTTCATGCTCAGGTACACAACGTCTAATAACACCATCTACTCCTTCTTTATAAAGATGTGGGTCATCCCAAAAGTAATGTCTCAAATCATAGAAGGACTTTTTCTTTTGTTGGTATGTGAAAGTAGGTGGTATGAATTTGGCAACAATATAATTAGCATAATCAACATACCATGGAGTAGTATGAGAAGCATTTATGACATTTAATTGCTCATAAGGAAAGCTATCATCAATAGATAGTGGGTCATCAAGCACATTTTCTAACCTAGACAAGTTGTCTGCAACGGGGTTCTCAGCTCCCTTTCTGTCAACAATATGTAGGTCAAATTCTTGTAGCAAGAGAACCCATCTAATAATTCTAGGTTTAGCATCTTTGTTTTCCATAAGATATTTAATAGCAGCATGATCAGTGTGAATAGTTATTTTAGAATCAACAATATAAGGTCTGAACTTATCACAAGCAAATACAACTGCTAAGAATTCTTTTTCAGAAGTAGCATAATTTATTTGAGCATTGTCTAGGGTTATACTAGCATATTGAATATCCTTTTTGCAATCTATCTTAGCATTAACAGTGTTTAAGGGTCTACCAACTATAATGGGACAAAATCTATCTTGTGGGGAACCAAGAACAAGAAAATCAGCAGGATATTTAGTTTTCCCACACAAGACTTCAACATCTCTAACAATTCCCATTGGTGATATAGTATCTCTATTGGCAAGTTTAATTGTGACATCAATATCTTCTAACTCAACAGGTGCAATATCATGCATAATTTCTCTATATAGGTCAATAGGTATTGCACTAGCACTGGCACCCATATCACATAAGCCATGATAACAATGATCTCCTATTTTAACAGAAATAACAGGCATGCCTACCACAGGTCTATGTTTATCTTTAGCACAAGGTTTAGCAATTCTAGTAGTTTCATTACAGAAATAAATAACATGCCCATCAATATTATCAGCCAAAAAAATCTTTAACAATAGCAATATTAGGTTCAACTTTAACTTGCGCAGGAGGTGTATATGTTCTAATATTGCTTTTACGAACCACAGTTGAAGCTTTAGCATGATCCTTTATCCTAACAGGGAAAGGTGGTTTCTCATCATAAAAAGTAGGAACAATAGGATCATTATAAGTGATAGTCTTTTCTTCAAATTTAATAGGTGCAGCTATTTTTAATTCTATGGGAGGATGATATTTAAACCACTTCTCCTTGGGGAGATCAACATAAGTAGCAAAAGATTCACAGAAAGAAGCTACTATCTCAGAGTCAAGTCCATATTTAGTGCTAAATTTACGAAAAACATCGGTATCCATAAAAGATTTAACACAATCAAACTTAGGTGTCATACCTAGCTCCTTACCTTTGTCAAGGTCCCAATCTTCAGAGTTGCGTTTAATTCTTTCCAATAAATCCCATTTGAATTCAATAGTCTTCGTCATAAAAGAGCCAGCACAAGAAGTATCGAGCATGGTGCGATTGTTATCAAAAAGCCGAGCATATAAATTTTGAATAATCATTTCTCTTGAGAGCTCATGATTGGGGCATGAATATAACATTGATTTAAGCCTCCCCCAAGGTTGAGCGATGCTTTCTACTTCACGAGGCCAAAAATTATATATATAATTGCGATCACGATGAACAAGATGCATAGGATAAAACTTCTGATGAAATTCCAATTTCAATCGTTTGTAGTTCCATGACCCCGTATCATCACATAGCCTATACCATGTCAATGCATCTTACTTCAAAGATAAAGGGAAGACCTTCTTCTTAACAACATCTCTGGGTACACCTTCAAGCTTAAATAATCCACAAACTTCATCAACATATATTAGGTGCTCATCGGGATGCATTGTTCCGTCTCCTGCAAAAGGATTAGCTACCAGTTTTTCTAACATACCCGAAGGAATTTCAAAGCATACATTTTCATTTTCAGTAGGTTCAGTAGGTTGAGGAGCAACTCTTTGCTCTACTGGTCGGGGTGAAGATACCCCGAACAAGCCCCTCAGAGGATTACTTTCCATAGTAACAAGTGACAGTAAATTTTAGCACACAATATAAATTTTCCTTACCAAATTCCACCTACCAAAGGCGCTTCACTCCCCGGCAACGGTGCCAGAAAAGATTCTTGATGACCCACAAGTATAGGGGATCTATCATAGTCCTTTCGATAAGTAAGAGTGTCGAACCCAGCGAGGAGCAAAAGGAAATGATAAGCGGTTTCCAGCAAGGTATTTTCTGCAAGTACTGAAATAAGTGGTAACAGATAGTTTTGTGATAGGATAATTTGTAACGAGCAACAAGTAACAAAAGTAAATAAAGTGCAGCAAGGTGTCCCAATCCTTTTTGTAAAAGGACAAGCCTGGACAAAATCTTATATAGAGAAAAGCGCTCCCGAGGACACATGGGAATATCATCAAGCTAGTTTTCATCACGTTCATATGATTCGCGTTTGGTACTTTGATAATCTGATATGTGGGTGGAATGGTGCTTGGGTACTGTCCTTACTTGGACAAGCATCCCACTTATGATTAACCTCTATTGCAAGCATCTGCAACTACAACAAAAGTATTAAGGTAAACCTAACCATAGCATGAAACATATGGATCCAAATCAGCCCCTTACGAAGCAACGCATAAACTAGGGTTTAAGCTTCTGTCACTCTAGCAACCCATCATCTACCTATTACTTCCCAATGCCTTCCTCTAGGCCCAAATGATGGTGAAGTGTTATGTAGTCGACGTTCACATAACACCACTAGAGGAGAGACAACATACATCTCATCAAAATATCGAACGAATACCAACTTCACATGACTACTAATAGCAAGACTTCTCCCATGTCCTCAGGAACAAACGTAACTACTCACAAAGCATATTCATGTTCATAATCAGAGGGGTATTAATATGCATATAGGATTTGAACATATGATCTTCCACCAATTAAACCAACTAGCATCAACTACAAGGAGTAATTAACACTACAAGCAACCCACAGGTACCAATCCTGGACTTGGAGACAAGAATTGGATACAAGAGATGAACTAGGGTTTTGAGAGGAGATGGTGCTGGTGAAGATGTTGATGGAGATTGCCCTCTCCCGATGAGAGGAGCGTTGGTGATGACGATGGCGATGATTTCCCCCTCCCGGAGGGAAGTTTCCCCGGCAGAACAGCTCCGCCAGAGCCCTAGATTGGTTCCGCCAAGATTCCGCCTCGTGGCGGCGGAGTTTCGTCCGAGAAGATGGCTTATCATTTTTTCCTCATCGAAAGACTTCATATAGCAGAAGATGGACATCAGAGGGTGATACGTCTCCAACGTATCTATAATTTTTGATTGCTCCATGCTATATTATCTACTGTTTTGGACATTATTGGGCTTTATTATCCACTTTTATATTATTTTTGGGACTAACCTATTAACCGGAGGCCTAGCCCAGAATTGTTGTTTTTTGCATGTTTTAGGGTTTCGAAGAAAAGGAATATCAAACGGAGTCCAAACGGAATGAAACCTTCGGGAACGTGATTTTCTCAACGAATAAGACCCAGGAGACTTGGACCCTACGTCAAGAAAGGAAACATGAGGCCACGAGGTAGGGGGGCACGCCTACCTACCCCAGGTGCGCCCTCCACCCTCGTGGGCCCCCTGTTGCTCCACCGACGTACTTCTTCCTCCTATATATATCCACGTACCCCCAAACGATCAGAGACGGAGCCAAAACCCTAATACCACCGCCGTAACTTTCTGTATCCACGAGATCCCATCTTGGGGCCTATTCTGGAGCTCCGCCAGAGGGGGCATCAATCACGGAGGGCTTCTACATCAACACCATAGCCTCTCCGATGAAGTGTGAGTAGTTTACCTCAGACCTACGGGTCCGTAGTTAGTATCTAGATGGCTTCTTCTCTCTTTTTGGATCTCAATACAATGTTCTCCCCCTCTCTTGTGGAGAACTATTCGATGTAATCTTCTTTTTGTGGTGTGTTTGTTGAGACCGATGAACTGTGGGTTAATGATCAAGTCTATCTATGAATAATATTTGAATCTTCTCTGAATTCTTTTATGTATGATTGCTTATCTTTGCAAGTCTCTTCGAATTATCAGTTTGGTTTGGCCTACTAGATTGATCTTTCTTGCAATGGGAGAAGTGCTTAGCTTTGGGTTCAATCTTGCAGTGTCCTTTCCTAGTGACAGTAAGGGCAGCAAGGCACGTATTGTATTGTTGCCATCGAGGATAACAAGATGGGGTTTTATTCATATTGCATGAGTCTATCCCTCTACATCATGTCATCTTGCTTAAGGCGTTACTCTGTTTTTAACTTAATACTCTAGATGCATGTTGGATAGCGGTCGATGAGTGGAGTAATAGTAGTAGATGCAGGCAGGAGTTGGTCTACTTGTCTCAGACGTGATGCCTATATACATGATCATAGCTAGATATTCTCATAACTATGCTCAATTCTGTCAATTGCTCAACAGTAATTTGTTCACCCATCGTAGAATACTTATGCTCTCGAGAGAAGCCACTAGTGAAACCTATGGCCCCCGGGTCTATCTTTATCATATTGATCTCCTACTACTTAGTTATTTCCTTTGCTATTTACTTTGCCTTTATTTTAATTTGCATCTTTATCATAAAAATACCAAAAATATTATCTTTATCATATCTATCAGATCTCACTCTCGTAAGTGGCCCTATAGGGATTGACAACCCCTATTTGCATTGGTTGCAAGGATTTATTTGTTTTGTGCAGGTACGAGGGACTCGCGTGTAGCCTCCTACTGGATTGATACCTTGGTTCTCAAAAACTGATGGAAATACTTACGCTACTTTGCTGCATCATCCCTTCCTCTTCGGGGAAAACCAACGAAGTGCTCAAGAGGTAGCAAGAAGGATTTCTGGCGCCGTTGCCGGGGAAGTCTTCGCAAAAGTCAACATACCAAGTACCCATCACATACCCTTATCTCCCGCATTACATTATTTGCCATTTGCCTCTCGTTTTCCTCTCCCCCACTTCACCCTTTCCGTTTTATTTGCCCTCTCTCTCTCTCTATCATCCCTCTCTTTCTCTATTTGCCTCTTTTTGCTCGCTTGCTTTTTGTTTGCTTGTGTGTTAGTTTGTTTGCTTGTCGTTATGGCTAGTCCCTTGTCTTCTCCGTTGTCTCCCGAGAATAAAATTCTAAATTTTAAGCAAAGGGAGGGAGAAAATCTAAAAGATGCTTGGTATAGAATTTGCAATGCTCAAAATAAATCTACTAGGAAGCAATCTACTTCCGTTCTTCTTCGCAATTTTTATGTAGGCATTACTCCTTGGCACCGTTATGTTCTTGATACTATTACCAGAGGGAATTTTTTTGGGTAGCCATACTTTTGATTCTTATAATGCTATGTTAGATTTATTTGGCTCACCTCCTCTCTTGATTAATGGAACTATATTAACTTTGGAGCATGTAATGCAAAAGCTTGAAATTATTGAAAATAAGGTTGCTACCATAGAATTAATTGAAAATTTGGATAAAAAGATCCACAGCCGAATCTCTCAATATGGATCTAAAGTAGGAGTTACTTTGAAAGATATTAAAGAAAAGGAACCCATAGTTAATGAGAAAATTAATCACGATTCCGTTATGATCGATAAACTTGAGAATATTATTACCAACTTGGGAACCGCTTTTTCTTCCGTTAAGAATACTCCAAGTTCTTCCACTAAAGTTGCCAAGCTTATGTATGTTCCTAAAAATAAGGGTGAATCCTCCAGTAAGGATGCGGATCTCAAATCTATAAGTATTCATCCCAATCTTTTTGCTATCATTAAGGAACCATTTGTTACAAATGAATTTTTAGATCTTGTGCCTAAAAGTTTGATAATCAATAAAAAGAAATAAATTCCTAAAGATGGTAGATGCCTAATTGAAGAATTGCCTACCAAAGATGGCAATACCTAGATCTATTCTTCCTTGTTATGCCTAGCTAGGGGTGTTAAACGATAGCGCTTGTTGGGAGGCAACCCAATTTTATTTTTATTCATTGCTTTTTGCTCCTGTTTAGTAATAAATAAATTATCTAGCCTCTGTTTTGGTTGTGTTTTTTGTGTTTAGTTAGTGTTTGTGCCAAGTAGAACCGTTGGGAAGACTTGGGGAAAGTCTTGTTGAACTTGCTGTAAAAAACAGAAACTTTAGCACTCACGAGAACTGCTGTAATTTTTATTTAAAAAGTGCTATTTAGTTAATTATTTTTGAATATGATTAATAGATAAATTCCTCGCGTCCAGCAATTTATTTTAGAATTTTTGGGGTTCCAGATCTTGCGCTAGCTACAGATTACTACAGACTGTTCTGTTTTTGACAGATTCTGTTTTTTGTGTGTTGTTTGCTTATTTTGATGAATCTATGGCTAGTAAAATAGTTTATAAACCATAGAGAAGTTGGAATACAGTAGGTATAACACCAATATAAATAAATAATGAGTTCATTACAGTACCTTGAAGTGGTCTTTTGTTTTCTTTCGCTAACGGAGCTAAAGAGATTTTCTACTTTAAGTTTTGTGTTGTGAAGTTTTCAAGTTTTGGGTAAAGATTTGATGGATTATGGAACAAGGAGTGGCAAGAGCCTAAGCTTGGGGATGCCCATGGCACCCCCAAGATAATCTAAGGACACCTAAAAGCCAAAGCTTGGGGATGCCCCGGAAGGCATCCCCTCTTTCGTCTACTTCTATCGGTAACTTTACTTGGAGCTATATTTTTATTCGCCACATGATATGTGTTTTGCTTGGAGCATCTTGTATTATTTGAGTCTTTATTTGTTAGTTTACCACAATCATCCTTTATGTACACACCTTTTTAGAGAGCCATACATGATTTGGAATTTGTTAGAGTACTCTATGTGCTTCGTTTATATCTTTTGAGTCATATAATTTTGCTCTAGTGCTTCACTTATATCTTTTAGAGCACGGTGGTGGATTAGTTTTATAGAAACTATTGATCTCTCATGCTTCACTTGGATTATTTTGAGAGTCTTTAATAGCATGGTAATTTTCTTAAAATCCTAATATGCTTGGTATACAAGATTAATAATAAAACTTTCTTGCGAGTGTGTTGAATACTATGATAAGTTTGATGCTTGATAATTGTTTTGAGATATGAAGATGGTGATATTAAAGTGGTGCTAGTTGAGTAGTTGTGAATTTAAGAAAAACTTGTGTTGAAGTTTGTGATTCCTGTAGCATGCACGTATGGTGAACCGTTATGTGATGAAGTCGGAGCATGATTTACTTTTTGATTGTCTTCCTTATGAGTGGCGGTCGGGGACGAGCGATGGTCTTTTCCTACCAATCTATCCCCCTAAGAGCATGCGCGTAATACTTTGCTTTGATAACTTGTAGATTTTTGCAATAAGTATATGAGTTCTTTATGACTAATGTCGAGTCCATGGATTATATGCATTGTCACCCTTCCACCTTTGCTAGCCTCTCTAATACCGCGCACCTTTCGCCGGTATCATACACCTACCATATACCTTCCTCAAAACAGCCACCATACCTACCTATTATGGCATTTCCATAGCCATTCCGAGATATATTGCCATATAACTTTCCACCGTTCTGTTTATTATGACACACTCCATCATTGTCATATTGCTTAGCATGATCATGTAGTTGACATCGTATTTGTGGCAAAGCCACCGTTCATAATTCTTTCATACATGTCACTCATGAGTCATTGCATATCCCGGTACACCGCCGGAGGCATTCAAATAGAGTCGTATTTTGTTCTAAGTATCGAGTTGTAATTGTTGTGTTGTAAGAAAAATAAAAGTGTGATGATCATCATTATTAGAGCATTGTCCCAGTGAGGAAAGGATGATGGAGACTATGATTCCCCCACAAGTCGGGATGAGACTTCGGATGAAAAATAAATAAATAAAAAAGAGGCCATAAAAAAACAGAAAAGGCCCAAATAAAAAAATGAGAGAAAAAGAGAGAAGGGACAATGTTACTATCCTTTTACCACACTTGTGCTTCAAAGTAGCACCATGATCTTCATAGTAGAGAGTCTCTCATGTTATCACTTTCATATACTAGTGGGAATTTTTCATTATAGAACTTGGCTTGTATATTCCAATGATGGGCTTCCTCAAAATGCCCTAGGTCTTCATGAGCAAGCAAGTTGGATGCACACCCACTTAGTTTCTTTTGTTGAGCTTTCATATACTTTTAGCTCTAGTGCATCCGTTGCATGGCAATCCCTACTCACTCACATTGATATCTATTGATGGGCATCTCCATAGCCCGTTGATACGCCTAGTTGATGTGAGACTATCTTCTCCCTTTTTGTCTTCTCCACAACCACCACTCTATTCCACCTATAGTGCTATGTCCATGGCTCACGCTCATGTATTGAGTGAAAATTGAAAAAGTTTTGAGAATGTCAAAAGTATGAAACAATTGCTTGGCTTGTCATCGGGGTTGTGCATGATTTAAATATTTTGTGTGGTGAAGATGGAGCATAACCAGACTATATGATTTTGTAGGGATAACTTTCTTTAGCCATGTTATTTTGAGAAGACATAATTGCTTAGTTAGTATGCTTGAAGTATTATTATTTTTATGTCAATATGAACTTTTGTCTTGAATCTTTCAGATCTGAATATTCATACCACAATTAAGAAGAATTACATTAAAATTATGCCAAGTAGCACTCCGCATCAAAAATTCTGTTTTTATCATTTACCTACTCGAGGACGAACAGGAATTAAGCTTGGCGATGCTTGGTACGTCTCCAACGTATCAATAATTTTTGATTGCTCCATGCTATATTATATACTATTTTGGACATAATTGGGCTTTATTATCCACTTTTATATTATTTTTGGGACTAACCTATTAACCGGAGGCCCAGCCCAGAATTGTTGTTTTTGCCTGTTTTAGGGTTTCGAAGAAAAGGAATATCAAACGGAGTCCAAACGGAATGAAACCTTCGGGAACGTGATTTTCTCAACGAATAAGACCCAGGAGACTTGGACCCTACGTCAAGAAAGGAAACAGGAGGCCACGAGGTAGGGGGCGCGCCTGCCTACCCCAGGCGCACCCTCCACCCTCGTGGGCCCCCTGTTGCTCCACCGACATACTTCTTCCTCCTATATATATCCACGTACCCCCAAACGATCAGAGACGGAGCCAAAACCCTAATACCACTGTTGTAACTTTCTATATCCACGAGATCCCATCTTGGGGCCTGTTCTGGAGCTCCGCCGGAGGGGGCATCGATCACGGAGGGCTTCTACATCAACACCATAGCCTCTCCGATGAAGTGTGAGTAGTTTACCTCAGACCTACGGGTCCATAGTTAGTAGCTAGATGGCTTCTTCTCTCTTTTTGGATCTCAATACAATGTTCTCCCCCTCTCTTGTGGAGAACTATTCGATGTAATCTTCTTTTTGCGGTGTGTTTGTTGAGACCGATGAATTGTGGGTTTATGATCAAGTCTATCTATGAATAATATTTGAATCTTCTCTGAATTCTTTTATGTATGATTGGTTATCTTTGCAAGTCTCTTCGAATTATCAGTTTGGTTTGGCCTACTAGATTGATCTTTCTTGCAATGGGAGAAGTGCTTAGCTTTGGGTTCAATCTTGCGGTGTCCTTTCCCGGTGACAGTAAGGGCAGCAAGGCACGTATTGTATTGTTGCCATCGAGAATAACAAGATGGGGTTTTCTTCATATTGCATGAGTCTATCCCTCTACATCATGTCATCTTGCTTAAGGCGTTACTCTGTTTTTAACTTAATACTCTAGATGCATGCAGGATAGCGGTCGATGAGTGGAGTAATAGTAGTAGATGCAGGCAGGAGTCGGTCTACTTGTCTCGGACGTGATGCCTATATACATGATCATACCTAGATATTCTCATAACTATGCTCAATTCTGTCAATTGCTCAACAGTAATTTGTTCACCCACCGTAGAATACTTATGCTCTCGAGAGAAGCCACTAGTGAAACCTATGGCCCCCAGGTCTATCTTTATCATATTGATCTCCTACTACTTAGTTATTTCCTTTGCTATTTACTTTGCCTTTATTTTACTTTGCATCTTTATCATAAAAATACCAAAAATATTATCTTTACCATATCTATCAGATCTCACTCTCGTAAGTGGCCCTATAGGGATTGACAACCCCTATTGCATTGGTTGCGAGGATTTATTTGTTTTGTGCAGGTACGAGGGACTCACGCGTAGCCTCCTACTGGATTGATACCTTGGTTCTCAAAAACTGAGGGAAATACTTACGCTACTTTGCTGCATCATCCCTTCCTCTTCGAGGAAAACCAACGCAGTGCTCAAGAGGTAGCAGAGGGCCACTAGGGGGCCCATGAGGTAGGGGGCGCGCCCAGGGGGTAGGGCGCGCCCCCACCCTCCTACGCAGGGTGTGGCCCCCTGGTGAACTTCTTGCGCTCGGTATTTTTTATATATTCTGAAAACGTCTTCTATGAAGTTTCAGGACTTTTGGAGCTGTGCAGAATAGGTCTCTAATATTTGCTCCTTTTCCAGCCCAGAATCCCAGCTGCCGGCATTCTCCCTCTTTATGTAAACCTTGTAAAATAAGAGAGAGTAGGCATAAGTATTGTGACAAAATGTGTAATAACAACCCATAATGCAATAAATGTTGATATAAAAGCATGATGCAAAATGGACGTATCAGAGCATGGATCCTGCTTGGCTCGGACTTCTTGATGATGTAGCGGCTTGGTCGAGGTATGCAAGGGGTTCACCTCGCAGGAGTATTCTTCTATGGAGACTGTCGTTAGTGTAAAACCAACACACACACACTCACATTGGCTTGGCCGATGTGGTTGGTGTCTCATCTCGACTAGACGCCGAGGTTATGGCAGTCTATGGAGACAAAGACTCTGCCTCACGAGGCCGTGAGAGGTAACGTCTTAGAGGGGCGTGGTGGATGCCTCGTCTTGGCTAGACGCCGTATTCGGTGGTCTTCCAAAACAAGGATCACACCACAACTGTTGGGGATATTACTAATGGGCGTAAACCGGCCTATCTGGACCGGATTAACTTCGTCAGTAGTTAAGTAAGTTAAAGCCCAAGAAGACAGAGGAGGGCTCAAGGCCCATGGTCGGCTCAAGGCCTGCAGCCGTAAACCGGCGTTAGTAGTTAACTTGTATTGTAAGTTAGGAATAAGAAGAGACCAAACCGAACACATCTATAAGCCGGTATTGGGACTCCGTAAGTCGATGAGAGTCACCCGTGTATATAAGGGGACGACCCGGCGGCGGTTCAAGGACAACAGACAACAACTCAAGACATAGGCGAAGCTTGTTTGCTCCCTAGTCATCGAAACCCCATCAATTCCATCACAACTAGACGTAGGCTTTTACCTTCATCGAAGGGGCCGAACTAGTATAAACTCTCTTGCGTCCTTGTGTCCGCTTTAACCCCTTCAAGCTAACCCGTCGCGATGGCTCCACGACTAAGTCCTTTCTCTAGGACATCTGCCGTGACAAAACCACGACAGTTGGCGCCCACCGTGGGGCTATCGCATGATGAATTCCGGTTCTTGGAGGGCCGCATTGAAGGACTCGAGGGCTACGCTGTAGGCCGGATGACTAAGAGTCGTCGCGGCAAGCTCTACATCGACGACGCAGGCTGGGGCCCCGAGGCCGGCTCAATTGAGTACGGGTACCGGGTCCCCTTTGGTAGCATTCACGTTTTCATTGGCAAGATCGGTGAACCGGGCCCTGAGCCGGACATCTGCACCGACCTCGTCGAGACGGCTCAGCATGCGCAATCCGCCCGGGTTAAACCGGCCATGAAGCGTGCCTTCGTGGGAGTCATCCATGGAGGAAGTTATGAGGACGGATCAGAGTTTCGCGGGGCGACTATCGTTTGTTCCGTTGACGAATCTTCGACCGGAGAAACCGAATCTCTTTATCAGCTACAAGATGGCCGGATTGGGAGCTGTTCCGATGGCGACAGTATTCCGGACCCCTCTGATCTGCCCAACCGGGTTGGAATATTCATGACCGGAACACAAGCAGCGCTTCATTCTTCGACAGCCGCGGCAACGATCTCCGGTTCAACAGTGGTGACGGCTGCCGGGGCAGGAGGCCCTGTGCGCCCGCCGGCTCAGGTTCTATCAGAACTATTTGATGTTTTGGCTGTGCTTATGACGGAAGTTAATCTGCCAGATCAGGACGTTCACAACACGGAGATTGCAAAGGTAAAGGAACAGATCACCCAGGCCAAGGCGGATCTGGCAGCTGAGGACACCAGGATGGCCGCAGAGCGGGCCGCTTTAGACGCACAGGGCTACAGGCTTATGTTGGACCGGAGTGCGTCGCATGAAGTCATGAGGAGGAAGCACCGATCCCGCTTACCTCCGGTTTTCGAGGCCAGAGACCTTTTCAACACTCCAGGACCAAGAGCCGGCAATCCGCTGGAGGGGAACCGGGCAGAAGCCCCTGGACCGGTGCACCGGTTCAGCCTCATCAGATGGACCCGCCTCGTCAAAACACCGTTATACCTCAGGATGCTTTAACACCTCCGGGTCACTACTCCAACCCAATGGACAATCTTGTTGCCGCTGCTGCACGGCTGGAGGCCATTCCAATTGAAGGTGACTCGCCGCAGGCAGTAGAGACGCGATGGGTCAAGGAACTTCTGAGGACAGCTTTGGCCCAACAGGAAGCGTACTCGTACAGCCGCGACCGGATCCACTCGACCCCCCGTCCAAGCCGGAGCTATAGCAGACATATGGATGAACCAGCAGTGTCGAGTAATGAACGACGTGGAGCACCCCGTGGCAACAACCCGACGAGTGGTGCTGATGACGCTCAGGAAGTGGTGAACCGGGCCCGAGCGCGCAGGGAGGCCGAGTTAGCCGCACAGCATCAGGCTCGGCAGCTCACGCCGGTTCGTCCAACCATCTCGATTGAACCTGGTGTTACTTCTAGTTCTTTGGGGGTGCCTTGCCTTATCCCCGCTTTACGCAACATGCGCCTGCCCAAGGATTTCAAAGGCCCGCGCAAGGTACCAAATTACACGGCGGATCAACCTCCAGAGACATGGGTGCAGAGCTATGAGATGGCCATGGAGATGCTTGATGTGGATGACACGGCGTGTGCGAAATACTTCACCATGATGCTTGAAGGAACGGCCCGTACTTGGTTAAAAAGCTTGCCAGCTAATTCTATCAGTTCATGGGCCCAATTACGAGCCCGGTTTATCAGCAATTTCAAGGATACCTGTAAATAGCCTATGTCGATAGTGGACTTAGCTGCATGCGTCCAGGAGGAAGGAGAATCAACGACTCATTGGGTGCGTCGGGTTTCACAAGTGTTGCACTCCTCAGACCGCATCAACGCTGACACCGCAGTATTAACCCTAGAAGGCAACTGCCGGTTTGGGCCCCTGAAGTTGAAATTGGGACGGATGAAGCGTCATTGCACCAACATGGGGACCCTTAAGGCCGCTTTGGTGAAATATGCTGATTCTGATAGTACCAAGGATCCCGAATCTGATGATGACAAGACAGGGAAAGGGAAGAAGAACAACAGCTCCAAAGGTCAGCAGCATCACTGGGTAGGCAATGGCGGAGGAGGCAAGCGTAAAGCGGATGGTAACATGGACTTTGTGGCTAAAACCAACGCACAGGACAATGGCCAGCGACGCAAGGGTAGGCCGAAAAATCGTAATGGAGCACCCAACCCTAACCCAAACTGCCTAAACTATCTGCTAAGCCAGCCCTGTCCAAGACATGGGACGAAGGAGGAGCCAGCAAACCACCTTTGGAAGGATTGCTTTATTATGCAGGAGTTCAAGAATTCTAATAATTTCCGGTATGATCATGAATCTGGCGGTGGCTCAGGGTCCGGGCCGGGTTACGGTGGAGGAAGTTCCGGTTCAGGATTTAATGGTAATCCGGGCGGACATAATGGTCAAAATAGTCAGAACAACCAGGGTGGTTACAACCAACAGTAGCAACAGTCAGGTTACCAGAGCAACCCAAAGCAGTTGAGTAGTGGGCAGTACCATGTCTTTACCACTAGCTTGGACAAGCGAGACCGGAAGGTTCAGAGGCGGGCAGTCAACTCTGTTGAACCGGCCATACCCCGTTATCTACGTTGGTCTGAACAGCCAATCATATGGAGCAGAGAGGATCACCCACCCCAGGTCGATAATCCGGGTCAGTTGGCTCTGGTGGTGGCGCCTCAGGTGGGAGGTTATAAGTTCACCAAGGTGCTCATGGATGGAGGGAGCGGCATTAACATCCTGTACTATGAGACCTTCCGTCGTATGGGACTAACAGATAAGAATCTCAAACCGTCTAATACAGTATTCCACGGTGTAGTGCCTGGCAGATCAGCATATCCCGTTGGTAAGATAGCTCTCGAAGTGGCCTTTGGGGATGATCATGATTCCAGGTCAAAGACATTGACGTTTGAAGTGGTGAAAATCCAAAGTCCATATCATGCCCTGTTTGGGCGACCGGCATACGCCAAGTTTATGGCTCTGCCCTGTTATGTGTATTGGCAGCTCAAGATGCCGGGTCACAAGGGGACAATAACGGTTCACGGAAGCCGCAAAATCGCTTTGGAATGCGAGGAAGGAGATGCGGCTTATGCAGAGTCGGTTTGTGCCACCGAGGAGTTGAAGTACTATAAAGACAATGTTGATCCGGCGGACATGACTCCGTTGAAGAAGCCAACTACGGAGCATGATCCGGCCCTGAAGTTCAAATCGGCAGCAGAAACTAAGCTTGTTGACTTCATACCTGGCGATTCGTCCAAGCAGTTCAGCATCAGTGCCAACTTGGATCCGAAATAGGAAAGCGCGCTCATCGAGTTCATCCGTGAGAATCGGGACATTTTTGCATGGAAGCCCTCTGACATGCCAGGTGTACCGAGGCAACTCGCTGAGCACACACTTAATGTGGATCCTAAATATAAACCGGTGAAACAGTTCCTCCGCCGGTTTAACGAAGAAAGATGCAAGGCGATTGGAGAAGAGGTAGCCAGGCTCTTAGCAGCTGGCTTTATTGTTGAAGTTTTTCACCCCGAGTGCCTTGCCAATCCGGTGCTGGTCCTCAAGAAAAATGGCACCTGGCGCATGTGTGTGGATTACACAGATCTTAATAAAGCTTGTCCAGCAGATCCTTTTGCCCTCCCCTGTATTGATCAAATTATTGATGCTACGGCGGGTTGTGAGCGTTTAAGTTTTTTGGATGCGTATTCTGGCTATCATCAGATCAAAATGGCAGTTAAGGACCAGGAGAAGACAGCATTTATAACTCCCTTTGGTGCCTTCTGCTATGTGTCTATGCCCTTCGGCCTCAAGAGTGCCCAGGCAACTTACCAACGGTGTGTACAAAATTGTCTTCACAAGCAGATTGGCCGTAATGTACATGCTTACGTGGATGATATCGTGGTTAAATCTAGGGAGAAGGAGACTCTGATTGATGATTTGAAGGAAACCTTTGATAACCTGAGAACATACAAGATGATGCTTAATCCGGACAAGTGTGTCTTTGGTGTACCGGTGGGCAAGCTATTGGGTTTTCTAGTGTCCAATAGGGGAATTGAGGCTAATCCGAAGAAGATCACGGCTATCACCTCCCTGGCTAAACCGAAGTGTATCAATGATGTTCAACGCCTGGCAGGCCGGATTGCTGCGCTAAGCCGGTTTATCAGTCGCCTGGGTGAGAAGGCAATCCCTTTGTATCAGATGTTGAAAAAGACGGATCAGTTTGTCTGGAGTTCTGCTGATGATGAAGCATTTGAGGACTTAAAGCGGCAATTGGCCAATCCGCCTGTGCTCGCTGCTCCCGTTGACAAGGAGCCGTTACTGCTATATGTTGCTGCTAATGTTCGGGCGGTCAGCGTAGCTATTGTGGTGGAGCGAAAGGAGGCAAGTAAGGAGCATCCGGTTCAACATCCGGTCTATTATATCAGCGAGGTGCTCATTGAGTCCAAGCAAAGGTATCCGCATTGGCAGAAGCTGGTGTATGGAGTTTTTATGGCAAGCCGAAAGCTTAAACAATATTTCCAAGGGCACTCAATTACGGTGGTCAGTTCTGCTCCTTTGGGAGATATCATCCAGAACTGGGAAGCAACTGGCCGGATTGCAAAGTGGGCCATAGAGCTGGGGCCGTATGGTTTGAAGTATGTGCCTCGGACAGCGGTTAAGTCTCAAGCACTTGTTGATTTCATCAATGATTGGACGGAAATGTAAGCACCTGAAGAAAAGCCGGATCATACGTATTGGACCATCCATTTTGACGGATCCAGGCAGTTGGAAGGCTCGGGGGCTGGAGTCGTATTAACTTCCCCACGAGGTGATAAGTTTTGTTATGTTCTCCGTTTAATGTTCCCTTGTACTAACAATGCAGCTGAGTATGAAGCATTGCTCCATGGTCTCTGGATGGCTAAGGAGATGAATCTAAGTCGGGTTAAGTGCTTCGGTGACTCGGACCTTGTGGCTCAGCAAGTGTCTGGCACTTGAGACTCCAAGGACCCACTCATGGCAGCATATCGTCGTGAGGTGGATACTGTCGCAGGTTATTTCAAAGGCTAACAGGTGGACCACGTGGACCGGCGGAAAAATGAAGCGGCAGACGCTTTAAGCCGGCTAGGCTCTCAGCGCAAACCGGTCCCACCCAATGTTTTTCTGGATGTGCTGCACAACCCGTCGGTCAAGATCCCTGGTGAAGAGGATTTGGCTATTCCTGATCCGGAGGCTCAATTGGTGGCGGCTCTTCATGTTAGTCCAGATTGGACGCTTCCTTACCTGGCATACAAGAACCGGGGTGAGTTGCCAGAGGATGAGATTCTAGCCCGGCAGATAATCCGGTGATCCAAATCCATGGCTATCATCAATGGCGAGTTGCATCATTGCAGTATATCAGGAGCTTTTCAACGCTGTGTGTCTCCTGAAGAAGGCCGTGAAATTTTGCGTGAGATCCATGAAGGAGATTGTGGTCACCACGCCGGTTCAAAGTCTCTGGTGGCTAAAGCATTTCGCCATGGTTTTTATTGGTTAACTGCTCATGCGGATGCGGAGGATCTGGTTAGACAATGTGATGGTTGCCAAAGGTTTTCAAGGCGTGCTCATGTACCGGCTCAAGAATTGAGAATGATTCCAATTACTTGGCCGTTTGTGACTTGGGGGCTGGATATGGTTGGGCCTTTCAAAAGGTCCAAAGATAAGAAGACCCACCTCCTGGTGGCGGTTGACAAGTTTACAAAGTGGGTGGAGGCAGAACCTGTTAGCAAGTGTGATGCGGCCATGGCGGTTCAGTTCATCAAAAAGGTGATTTTCCGGTTTGGCTTTCTGCACAGTATTATCACAGATAATGGTACCAATTTGTCCAAAGGTGCTATGAAGGAGTTCTGCGAACGGGAGCACATCCGGCTCGACATTTCATCAGTGGCACATCCATAGTCCAATGGTCAAGCAGAAAGAGCTGATCAAGAGATCTTGAGAGGCATCAAGCCCCGGCTCATGGTTCCTTTACAGAGAATGTCGGGTTGTTGGGTAGAAGAATTACCATCTGTGTTATGGAGCATCAATACAACACCCAACAGATCAATAGGATACACACCGTTCTTCATGGTTTATGAAGCGGAGGCGGTTCTCCCCAGTGATATCCGTCATGATTCACCTCGTGTCACGGCTTATATTGAAGCGGACAACGAGACAGCACGGCGAGATGCTTTGGACCGGTTGGATGAAGAGCGTGACATCGCAGCCGCCCGATCGGCGATTTACCAGCAGGATCTTCGTCGTTATCACAGTCGCCGGGTCAGAACCAGAGCCTTTTAGGAAGGAGATTTGGTGCTTCGGCTCATCCAAGATCAGACTGATAGGTATAAGCTATCCCCACCTTGGGAGGGGCCTTTCTTGGTCAGCAAGAATCTGCACAACGGGTCGTACTATCTGATCGATATTCGAGAGCATAAGGACTCACATACATCAGAGGAGGAGACTAACAGGCCGTGGAATATAGCTCATCTTCGGCCTTACTATACCTGAGCCATTGGCTATACTTATGTACATATTATGACAATGTATATATTATGATTAAATATAATAAACCGGAACCTCAGCTAAAGCGGGGTATCTGTTCTTTTACATCATGTGAGGTTACACGGAGTTGCTCTAAAGCGGCCTCCGGTTTACCCCTTGAGTTCGCTTTGCTAAAAGCATCGTGTTATATCACTTGGAGGATTGGTCGTGTCCGAACCAATACCATGCCTCTTGATAGGCGAGAGCCACCAGATCACTTGGGGACTTGGTCATGTCTGAACCAGTCATGTCTCTTGATCGGCCTAATGCCACAGAATCACTTGGGGGCTTGGTCGAACCCAAACCATGACCATGCCATTTGGTCGGCATAAATGCTACGGTTTCATTTGGGGACCTGGCTGACTAGAACCATAGTTACACCTAACGGGAGCTTGGTCGTGTTTGGCCATGGTAACGCCATTGGATCAGCTTAAATAAACCTTTTTTGGCAAACGGTTTTGTCGTTGCTTTTGCTTCACACTTTTCTTTGAAGGGTTTTTTTTGCTTTTCATTGTGTTTTTTAAACCGACAAAGTTTTTTAACCAATCAATTGATGGAACACAGTTCACGTCAATCCGGAGACTATTTGTCCGGTTTGATCCTTGTTGTTAACATCCTCTTATGGAGTAACACGGTGTTTATTATAACCCGGCACAGTTTACATGGTAAACCAGCGTCATATATATATACAGGAGCTGTTATCTCCTCCAACAGTGTGGGTTTGCAAAACTCCGCTTCAAGGTTGGCCAAGCCAACTTCACACTCAACGATGACAGGTATTATGTATCTCAAAAATTTGATCATATACTTAAAATTTTATTTTGGATGTTTTGATTTCATATATACAGACATCATATTCCGCCTGACGGTACAATCGCGGTGGCACTTGATGAATTTCTTATTTCAGAAAGTGTTTTGGAAAGTTCATTACCACAGGAAGAACAAGTTATGCACGAAGGCATACCAACATCAAAGGTATCAGCTAGCCTATTACAAGGCAACATGGTGCCCATAATAATATAATTGTTTTTCACAAAGGAGAGGCAGTTTTAAAACCGGCTTCCGGTTCAAGCTTGGCCACCAGCCTGGCCTGATGGTTGTGGGTCATCCTGTGCCGCTTCAGCTTCTGTTTCTCTACCCAGTGGCTGGAAATCCATAGTTGTCCAGTCGATTCCCATTAATGCTTGAAAAACAGCTTCATCATGGATCAGCAATGACGGGTCAATATCGGGAGCGTAAGTATGCTTACGGATTGGAGGGATCAGATTATTGGTGCAGCTATTCGCTTGTTCTGACTGTCATATTGGGCTTGATAATGAGACAAGTCTGCTTCCTCAGCCAGTTGACAAGCTAGCGGACGTATCTCCCGGTTTATTGCTCGCAGATCCGCTTCGCCAAATTCTGACCCATCTTCCTTCAAGGTGGGATAGCCCTGAGCTGCTTCAATGGGATCAAAATCCGGCACCCAGGCTTTTGCCCGGATTAAGGCATTGATTGCACTGGTTCGAGCAGCAGATTTCTTCAGCTCTTCAACCCGAGCAGGAAGCACCGACAGTTTCATCAGAGTATCTTGAATCAAAGTGGGTGCCGGTTTGTTATGAGATGCGGTACAGATGATCCACTGGGCACCAGTATACAATTGTTCAACCAATGTATAGGCGGCTTTTAGTTTCTTCCGCACATCTGACCCCAAGTGATCAATGCGTGTCCCTGAAATACCATAAAGGGTTAATAAACCGGCGACTCTGTCAGAAGGCAGAGCCAATTCAGAAGGCAAACTAGCTTACCAAAGATAGCAGTAGTCATGGCATGCACGTGCCACTTTATGCTGGTCAGTTCATCCGCCACTGGTTTTAGTGCAGCCTCGGCATCCTCTGCTCGTTTGATCAAAGCGGACTTTTCAGTGGCCCAATCCGCCCGCTTCTTCTTGAAGCTCTCCTTAAGCTGTTCCATGGCGCTTAAAGCGCTGGCCAATTCCTCTTTTGCTTTGGAGGTTTCAGCCTGTTGGGTTTTCAGGTTTTCTTGGAGATCGGTGACTTGGTTTTCTTTCGTCTTCAGCTCCGCCTGCATGCATACAGATATATGCTTCAACAAATCGGTATAAGGATTCAAGTACCAATCACATAACAAGTTATGCACTTAGCACTTGGGGGCTAATGCATATTCGGTCTTCATCTTTCAATTGCTTACAAAGTCCCAAGATCAATACAAGTATTCAACTTGGCACTTGGGGGCTAATGGCTATTTGCTCGTATATATTCTGATGCGGCAATTTCAATTACTTAAAGTACCGGTTTAACTACGTTAAGTTGAACCGGCCCTTGGGGGCTACATCAGCAAACTTCAAAGCATCAAGATTTATATTGGTAAGTCCCGATTTGAAAGAATATAACAAACCGGCCCTTGGGGGCTAGGAGAGTCAGCAAGAATGGAAGCATACAAGCAGGAAGGAGCATATGGAAGTTATCTCATATTTCTCTTTCATCATATTAACCAGACCAGCTTCATAGTCGCGACTGGTATACAACCGGTTCAGATAGCCGGAATGGATATCTTGGGCGTTCAGAGCAGCATAAGTTGTCAGATCAGCGTTCCACTTGCCTTTGCCAAAGGTAGCAAATTCTTCCTTGGCAGAATGTTTGGATAAAGTGACAGGATTGCTTGGCTCAGTATGGCCAGTGCCAGTAATGACAACCTCATCATCCTGGGTACCACCGGTTTGCACTGGGGTTGTTGGCTTGTTAGTAGGTTTTGCTGGACCGGTGGAACTTTCAATCCGGATGGAACCTGTGGGCTGATTGACAGGACCTAAGGCGTCAATAGGTCTCTCATCAGCAATAAGATCATCGTCCTGCTGCGGTGGATCGTTGAGTATATCCTCAGGAATAGCCGCTTCAAGATTGGGTGTCTTGCCTGGTTCAAGAATGACATCTTCTTCGACCGCTTTGTCCAGGCGGGCCTTCTTGCTTGGCCTAGGTTTGGCCCTGAGAAGAATAACAAAATCACATACAACATATGTTCTAAGGCAATGTACTGCAAATATCACAATAAGTATAGCTTACCCAAGCACCGTTTTGAGCGGTGGGAGCTGAGTAGCCGATGACTCGCCAGAAGATGAGTGGGAAGTAACCTGGTAATCGGAGTCAGACGGATTAAGAGGTTAACGAAAGCAGCCCGCTTTAGGACAAGCACTGACAAGCAAATTAGAGACCTCAAAATGGCGTTTCCGAACCGGACTGTTCGGTAAACCGGCGGAGGTAACTACCTGGCCGCTGTGCCGGGTGGTGCGGCGAGCTTGATGTTGTTGGGTCTTCATAAGATGTTTAGGATCCAAATAAGCAAGAGGATGAGAAAATTTAACTTTCCTGTTTGCTTGACGGATTTTTTGTGAAGGCAAAGTTTCTGAATCAGAAGAGAGAATAATTACCTCTGCAACATCCGCGTGGCTGGCTTCGGCATCATCCTGACAAATATCATCATCAATAAGACGCATGAAAAATAAACCAAGTGAGTCAAGCTCTACCTCAAAGTCCGGATTATCCACCTCATCATCAGGGGCCGGATTAGAAGATGCAGTGGTTCTTTTCCTATGGGCAGTCTTCTTCACAGCTTTAGTCTTTTGCCGGGTTGCTCTTTCCGGTTTGTCTGGTTTTTCTGGTTTCTCCTGCGGCAGTTTTTTGCTCCAAAACGGATCATCGCCCTGATTATGTAGACATTGATATTAAAAACAATGACCAGACATATCAATAACAGATTCAGCAAAGAGAAAAATCAAGGTCTTACAGCTGGCGGTTTGTTGGTGGCACAGAAGGGAAGCAGGCCAGTTCTAGCGCAGACGTGTTCCGGTTCATTCAGTATCTTACGCACAGCCTCTGTGATTTCTTCACCGGAGAGCTGGAGTTTTGAATGTCGCAGTGGGTCATCAACACTGTCAGTATACTCGCACATCAAACCGGAGCGCTGACTAAGGGGCAGTATGCTCCATGATATCCAACAGCGAGCGAGATCAACCCCTGTTAAACCATTGGACATAAAGGCTCTGAGCTTTGACAGCTGGGGAGCATATTTGCTTCTCTCCTAGGCAGTCAATCTTTGAGGAAAAGGGTGTGTATTGCTGAGCCGCTCCGGACGAAAGCCAGGCAAGGGATTCTCACCAGCAGGGGAGGTGTCTTTGCAGTAGAACCATGTCTGATTCCACTCCTTGGGGTGACTGTGCAGCTTGGCGTGAGGGTATGTGACCTCTTTCCTTTTCTGAATCGCCATGCCACCCAACTCCGTATTAGAGCCATCAGTAAACTCAGTACGGCGGTTTAGATGGAAAAGATCTCTGAACAATTCCATTGTGGGCTCCTCTTGAAAGAACACCTCACAGAGCACTTGGAAGTGGCACATATTTGTAACAGAGTTGGGGCCAGTGTCTTGCGGATGGAGTTGGAAATCGGCTAAAACATCCCGGTAAAATTTAGAACCGGGCGGCTTAAAGCCCTGGGCTAAGTGATCTACGAAAACAACAACCTCTCCTTCTCGAGGTGTGGGAGGACATTCTTTGCCAGGAGCCCTCCAATGGATGGTATCTTTGCTGCCTAAAGCGCCAATCAGGACTAAATCGTCCAGTTGATCCTCTCTAACGCGAGAAGGAACCCAATTGCACTCATATACTTGCTTGGTCATGATGGAATCTACAAGGTAGAAGATCCCGGTTCAAGAATGCATTTGATCAAGGTACGTTGGTATGGGCACTGTTAAACCGGAAACAGAACTATCTGAACCGGAGTTTCATGAAGCAACCAACATCTGGCGGTTCAACAAGGGGACTAATGGCATATACCGGTTTGGAAAATTTTCTATAAGGTTAAACCGCCTGATCTAAGCATTGAAAAGCTAAGATTGCGGATGGACAAGTATGCATAAACAGGTTTCACAAGATTTCTTTACAGCATTGGATCTGAAGCAAGTTCAGAGAAGAGATAAATATTTAGAGGTTCAAAGGAGCAGTACCGAACCAATGAGCAAAACGTTCATATAGACCCATGGTTTGAGATGCATAAGTAAAGGCGAAGGTCAAACAACTATCATTGCATAGAATAAAGATTTGCGAATTCATCTAAAGATCTATTGTATGAGCAAGAGGCAGACGATGAACACTGAAGAACTGCGGAACCCTAGGCCAGATCCGTGGGGGAAAAGATAAAAGATTTACCAGAACTGAGGAAGATGCGGAAGGTTGCCGCGATGTTCTGGTGCGCTCAAGTTGATGCAGCGGCCAAGGATGAGGCAGAGGTCGATGGCGGAGGCGGAGCTCCGAGGCTGGCAACGCGAGGAAGATGAAGAAGGCACGGAAGGAGAAAAGAAATGACCCTTCGGTCCTATTTATGAGGTGAAAGAACATGAGTCAGGCGCGACAATCAAGGGGCCACAAAACGGAGCTGTCGCCTCGATTTCTGTCGATCTATTAAACAAAGAAGCATAATGGATAGCTTCGTTATGACAGGTGACGTCACTCCGGTTTACAGCAATCAGAGAAGATGACATCATGGCGGTTTACCAATTTATAAGAAGATATTGAAGATGAAGCTTTTATTAAAGGATTGACATGAACCCGTTCAAATCAATCTGGGGCCTAATGTTGGGGATATTACTACTGGGCGTAAACCGGCCTATCTGGGCCGGATTAACTTCGTCAGTAGTTAAGTAAGTTAAAGCCCAAGAAGACAGAGGAGGGCTCAAGGCCCATGGTCGGCTCAAGGCCTGCAGCCGTAAACCAGCGTTAGTAGTTAACCTGTATTGTAAGTTAGGAATAAGAAGAGACCAAACCGGACACATCTATAAGCCGGTATTGGGACTCCGTAAGTCGATGAGAGTCACCCGTGTATATAAGGGGACGACCCGGCGGCGGTTCAAGGACAACAGACAACAACTCGAGACATAGGCGAAGCTTGTTTGCTCCCTAGTCATCGAAACCCCATCAATTCCATCACAACTAGACGTAGGCTTTTACCTTCATCGAAGGGGCCGAACTAGTATAAACTCTCTTGCGTCCTTGTGTCCGCTTTAACCCCTTCAAGCTAACCCGTCGCGATGGCTCCACGACTAAGTCCTTTCTCTAGGACATCTGCCATGACAAAACCACGACAACAAGGCCGAAGAAAAGTGGCATCATGGAGGGGCGTGGTTGATGCCTCGTCTCAGCTAGACACCGTATTCGGTGGTCTGCTAAGACAAGGATCACGCCACCCGTACGACAAACGAGACCTGATGCAATGAAGGGTGCACCTCGTCTCATCTGGATGCCGCATTCGGTGGTCCACCAAGTCAAGGGCAAAGCATCATGGTGCCGAAGAAACGTGACATCATGGAAGGGAGTGGTTGATGCCCCATCCTAGCTAGACGCCGTATTCGGTGGTCTGCTAAGACAAGGAGCACGTTGCCTGTACTCCAAGACCTATACGCCATGAAGAGTGCACCTCGTCTTGGCTGGACGCCGTATTCGGTGGTCCGCCAAGACAAAGGAAACACATCGCGGGGGTCGTGGTAAGGGTTGGTGAAGACGTGTCATCGCGTAACACCATCTTCTTCGTATCACGGGCTCCGTGTTGCGGGCAGCACCGGGGGCGTGTGTCATCTTCATGGACTCCAGGTCGCGGGCTCCGTCTTGATGAGGTAGACATCGGTGGTGTCGTCCCGCGAGCTCCACGCCTCCATCCATCGCGGCACCAGCTTGATGATGCTGGCAATGGACGTCGTCCTAGCGAGCTCGGTGTCACCATCCATCACCGCATGGCGGCGGCATCCTCGCTAGCTCCAGGCCTTCGTCCTCCATAGCACGAGTTTGATGAAGAAGACAACGAGCATCGTCCTAGCAAACTTCGAGTCGCCATCCTCCGCGACACGTAGCAGCATCCCCGTGAGCTTCACGCCACGATCCTCCGCGGCATTGGGTTGTTGATGTTGGCGATGGGAGTCGTCTTGGCGAGCTCCGCGCCACCATCCTCGATGGCGCTGGCTTGATGACGAAGTCGAGGGCGTCGTCTAGGCAAGCTGCACGCCTCCGTCCTCCATGGCGCCGGCTTGACGAAGTAGATGGTGGTCGGCCTCCCAGCAGGCTTGATGCCTCCTCCTTGTTGTGTGCGTCCATGGGCGAGTGTGCGCCCATGTGTGAGAGCGCCACATCGGTCGCCACTTCGTCTGCTGCATCTAGGTGCGTGATGACCTACACACATAGAACAACAATAAGATTATTGCATCACCAGAAATCCTCCTATGGGCATGTTCATCTGCTCACCGCTGCTCTGCTTCCGTGTGAGGGTGTCGTCGCCGTGTTCCCTTGGCGCATGCGCCGCTGCATGAGTGCGCCCTCCGATCTCCTCAACGCTGCCACCAGAGGCGCGGGGTCCTTCTCTTGTTGCCTACGTGAGGTGCTCTTCTTGGTGTGTTGCGTGCCTTCTGTCTCCCTCGCAAGTTGTGTTCTTGCGTGAGGTTCTCCGTCTGTGAGTCTTGCTGGGTGTTGCGGGCAGCTGCGTGAGATGTGTGCTTGCTACCTGCATACACAAAAGAGATAGATGTACATATCGGGCCTCCACGGATCCTTCTTGGTGCATGCACTGCCGCCGTTGCCTGACGAGCGTGCCGCCGCCGTGGGTGTGACCTTCATGTTGTTATCGACGCTGCCGCCACGCCGCGTCTTCTGCGTCCCCTCTCTCCTCTGGTACATACATGAGGTCTCGGCTCGCCGTCCGTTGCCACCGGGTACATGGCGACCTCGTCTTTAACCCAGCCATGCTTGCTTTGAAGGAAATATGCCCTAGAGGCAATAATAAATTTGTTATTTATATTTCCTTATATCATGATAAATGTTTATTATTCATGCTAGAATTGTATTAACCGGAAACTTAGTACATATGTGAATACATAGACAAACAAAGTGTCACCGGTATGCCTCTACTTGACTAGCTCATCGAATCAAAGATGGTTGAGTTTCCTAGCCATAGACATGAGTTGTCATTTGATTAACGGGATCACATCATTAGAAAATGATATGATTGACTTGACCCATTCCGTTAGCTTAGCATTTGATCATTTAGTATTTTTCTATTGTTTTCTTCATGACTTATACATGTTCCTATGACTATGAGATTATGCAACTCCCGAATACCGGAGGAACACTTTGTGTGCTACCAAACGTCACAACGTAACTGGGTGATTATAAAGGTGCTCTACAAGTGTCTCCGATGGTACTTGTTGAGTTGGCATAGATCGAGATTAGGATTTGTCACTCCGATTGTCGAAGAGGTATCTCTGGGCCCTCTCGGTAATGCACATCACTATAAGCCTTGCAAGCAATGTAACTAATGAGTTAGTTGTGGGATGACGCATTATAGAACGAGTAAAGAGACTTGCCGGTAACGAGATTGAACTAGGTATTGAGATACCGACGGTCGAATCTCGGGCAAGTAACATACCGATGACAAAGGGAACAACGTATGTTGTTATGCGGTTTGACCGATAAAGATCTTCGTAGAATATATAGGAACCAATATGAGCATCCAGGTTCCGCTATTGGTTATTGACCGGAGACGTGTCTCGGTCATGTTCACATAGTTCTCGAACCCGTAGGGTCCGCACGCTTAACGTTCGGTGACGATCCGTATTACGAGTTTATGTGTTTTGATGTACCAAAGGTAGTTAGGAGTCCCGGATGTGATCACGGACATGACGAGGAGTCTCGAAATGGTCGAGACATAAAGATTGATATATTGGATGGCTACATTCGAACACGGGAAGGGTTTCGGGTGATCTCGGAGAAAACCGGAGTGCCGAAGGGTTTACCGGAACCGCCCGGGGACTAATGGGCCTTGATGGGCCCTAGTGGAGAGAGAGAGGGGCCGGCCAGGGCAGGCCGCGCGCCCCCTCCCCTTGAGTCCGAATAGGACAAGGAAGGGGGCTCCCCCCTCGCCTTTCCCCTCTCCCAGTCCTTCCTCCCCCCTCCTAGTGGGACTAGGAAAGGGGAGTCCTACTCCCACTAGGAGGAGGACTCCTCCTCTTGGCGCGCCCTCCTAGGGCCGGCCGGTCTCCCCCCTTGCTCCTTTATATACAGGGGCAGGGGGCACCCTATGGACACACAAGTTGATCATTGATCTTTTAGCCATGTGCGGTGCCCCCCTCCACCATAATCCACCTCGGTCATATCGTAGCGGTGCTTAGGCGAAACCCTGCATCGATAGCTTCATCAACACCGTCATCACGCCGTCGTGCTGACGAAACTCTCCCTTGAAGCTCTACTTGATCGTGAGTTTGTGGGACGTCACCGAGCTGAACGTGTGCAGATCGTGGCGATGCCGTACGTTAAGTACTAGGATCGGTCGATCGTGAAGACGTACGAATACATAAATCGTGTTGTCATAACGCTTCCGCTTACGGTCTACGAGGATACGTGGACAACACTCTCCCCTCTCGTTGCTATGCATCACCATGATCTTGCGTGTGCATAGGAATTTTTTGAAATTACTGTGTTCCCCAACATGCTCTCCATCACTGCTACCTCCGTCGTGGTATTTGTTGAGTGCATGATGGCTGGATGTGGTGGATGCCTGGTCGCCATACACGCTGCCGCCGTGGGCGCGTCTCGCCCGGCTGGCCTTCGTCTTCTCTCATTTCTCTCCTCTGTTGCTTACCTCCTGTAACACAAGATAGATGAAGGATATGGGTAGCAAAAGAAACTAGTGAGCGGCGCTTTCTCCTCGTTCTTCGTCTTGCCGGGCACTTGCTCACCGTGGGCAACATTGGATCATCGGCAACGTACTGCTGCCACCGCCATCATGGTGCCCGCATCACTACTGTCACGGGCGCGTTTCAACTTCCATGCATAACGGTGCGGTCGGCGACACCTCTGGCACGGCGTTGATGCGAGGTCTCGCACCAAACCTTCGCGTCCTTCGGTTAGGCCACAGTTGTGTCTTGCCCGTATGTGCCGTCGTCACCGCCTTGGTGCCTCCTCGCGATCCGGTTATCATCCGTCTCCTGGACGCTGCCCCCATGGCGCGTCTCCTCTGGGTCGTGGTATTTGCTGGGTGCCTGAGATGTGTTGCTTTGCTGCATGGGTGCCTCCTTGGATTGCTGTTACACGTGTAAGATGAAAGACAAAAGGTCCAATAAATTAGCGGGGCTTGCTTTGCTCCCTGTTCTCCATCCCGGCAGGCGCCGGTTTGCTTGCGGGCAGTTGGAGGCAATCCATTACGGGTGCGCCCATCGTTGTCATCAAGTGTGTGCCTCCGCGTCGTCGTTGCTGTCATTGCCGCATCTTTGTTGTCTTGCATGCCACCGCTGCCGCAGGCGCGTCCACTGCGTGGCTTCTCTTCTCCTGATGCTTCGTGCCTCAGCCTCCCCTTCAGGTCGTGTCATCGTGCCTTTATATAGGTGGCTGGCTGATGTATACTTCCTCCGTTCCTAAATAATTGTCTTTCTAGACATTTCAAATGGCTACCACATACGAATGTATGTAGACATATTTTAGAATGTAGATTCAATCATTTTGCTCCGTATGTAATCACTTGTTAAAATATCTAGAAAAACAAATATTTAGGAACGAAGGAAGTACAAGGCAACATGTATAAAAATCTCGGAGGCAATCTCATCCGATCAGTTGTACGTGGGCTCTTGCTCGGCAAGTTGGCGTCTTTAAATTTCCTTTTGCGATCGCCTTTCCTTTTGATACAAGTCGTGTCGTGCAAGAGAACGTTAGCTTCTTGCTCTTTCCAGGTATATGCATGGAAATCAAATCCAATGGAAGCTAGCAATCCTACCAGCCGCCCTATACGTACGCACCGTAACGCAGTTGACCTTGTACGTGCCAGGTACCGGCATAGTAGTGAGTCCAAGTACTTTTTTTTAACACAGTATAGACGGAAGCGCTCATATACATACGCATATACTTATCCTTATGAATGCACACACGCATACCCTACTCCTATGAGCACCTCCGAAAAACTAAGCCGCATATCATCTTAAAATTTACGAAGTCGCCATAGGCACCTTGTCGTCGACGGGAACGTCTCCTCCCGCTGAATGCGCATCGCCGAAAATCCTGAAATAATTTCAGGAATAAATGCGAGCACCAGGACTTGAACCCTGATAGCATGGGGATACCACAATCCCTCTAACCATCCAATCACAGGTTGGTTCGCACGAGTCCAAGTACCTATCTATTTAAACAACAAAGAAAAACACGCACATGTACGCATGATTAGCTAGGTACATCGGGTATTCGGGTATGTGTACATACGCGAGCTTGCCGGTATACAAATATGTAAGTACGAGCACCATGTATGTGGCTGAATACATGCATGCACATATATGCGGTGCACCATAACTTATTGTTAGAAAAGAGAGAGGATTGATGGAATTATTCGTTGTATTGCTTGAGGCTCGTGGGCATATATATAGGAGTATATGGTCAATTTGAAGTACAAGACAAGCCGAAACATATCCTAGTCTATCTCGTATTTCCTAACTAAACATAATACTCAACATCCCCCACAGTCATAACGGTAGCGACGCATACAATAAGACTGGAGAATAATCTGAAGGCAAGCCGACGGACACCCCCCACAGTCGAAACAGTCGATGCATCGCGGAGTCGTGGCTGGAGTGGAAACCAACAAGATTTCTCAAGCAAGGTGGTAGCCCTTTGTGCCGTTTGTCGATGTAGCCGGGAGCGTGGGTGGTGGAGCCGTGGTCGAGGTAGCCGTGCGAAGAATGCCGCGGCGCCAATTGGCGCGAGGTCGAGGTCGAGTCGGGGTAGCCGGTGTCGAGGAAGTCGCCGTGGAGCCGCATGCGCAAAGAGGCGCCGAGTTAGTCATGGGCGCAGTGGTGTCGAAGTGGTGGTGCGCCGAGAAGAAGATGTTGTTGACGACGCGTCACAACGGGTTTGCCAAGCCTGGGGACACATCATAGACGAAGGCACGCAGCGGTTTTGTCAGCCCCGGGCATGCGTAGACGGACGAAGACGAAGTTGACAAAGCGGCGCACCAGACTTGCCAGGCCCGGGGACAAGTCGTGGATGAAGGCATGCTTCGGTGTTGCCAGCACCGAGCATGCGTAGACTGGGACCTGCACGAGTTGTACGCCATGTCGAAGAAGTCGGAGAAACCAGCAGAGAAGGACTCGACGACGGTTGCGGCGCAAATCAGCGTGGGGCCGATGTCGCCCGCGGTTGTCGGAGTAGACGAAATTGTCGGGGTAGATGACGGCGACGCTGGCGACAGGCTAGTGCTGGACGAAGACGAAGGAGGTGGACATGCGACAACGGCGGCTACGGGGGTAGCGGCGGCGACCAAAGAAGAGCGGCGGCGGCAGCCTGACGGCAGCAGCGGCGGCTAGGTTAGGAACGCGGCGGCGGTGCTCGAAGTAGCCGAAGAACCCGGACAGCGTGACGAAGACCGGCGCGGACGATGGCGTTCTCGCGTCAAAGAAGATGGCGCGGCGCATACCACGGAAAGTCGACGCGCGGGGACGGCGGTGGACCGCTGGCCGCGGCACTATGACCCGAAGGGGCGACGTAGCGGCGACGGGCAGGTCGGGGCGACGGTGGAAGACCTCGGGGCGGTCGCAGGGACCGCAAGCCGCGACGCTACAACCCGAAGGGGCTGCGCAGCGGCGGAGCGCGGGTTGGTGCAATCGCGGGGACGGCCTCGGAACGACGGCGTGGATTGCGTGCAATGCTCGCTATGACCCGACGGGACGATGCAGCGGCGACGCGAGGGTTGGTGCAGCCACGGGAACGGCCTCGGGGCGACAGTGGACCGCCGACCGCGGCATTACGGTCCAAAGAAACTACGCAGCGGTGACGCGTGTCGGTGCAGCCGGGAGAAGAACCATGGGGCGGCGTTGCGGCTTGACGGGGCCATGCAGCGGTGGCTTGTTGCTTGATCGGTTGAGACGCACTAAACTCGGGGACGATTTTCGCAGAATCTACGAAGGCGCGTGCAACCGACGGATCAGGTTAATCGCGCAGCTTAGATGAAGCGGATCACAAACAGTTGGGTGATCAATCCAATCACTCGAGAGGTTGGGATAGCTGCTCGGCTGATGATAAAGATGCCTGGGTAGTGCGTTCCGCGGCCGGACACGCCTCTGACTGCATTGAGCCAATGCCAGATTACGTGATGTAGATGGCCTCGTGCACTTCCATCCAGTACACGCACGAGCAAAGGACTAATGCAAGTCTGTATTCGGCGTGCGTGAGACTCGCCTTGGGCCGCACCGTGTGGATAACCATGTCGGGACTCGGGGCAGCGCGTTGCACCAACGCACCACGTGTGTGTCGTCTTGCAGGGAGGGGCATGATGGAGCCGAGCTGAATGAAGGCGAGGTGGAAGAAGGGTCCCGATCCAATCAAGGCAACGATGGATGGCGCAGAACGACGCGAGTGACGGATGCGCGGACAGCGGCCGTTCCGGGCCATCGCATGTTGCGCGAGGCTGTCGTGTCAGAAAAGAAGCCGCGTAGTTGTGCCGATGTTGGAGTAGAGGCGTGCGGGGTCGACGGCGGCGGCCGGCGACGCAAACCGATCTTAGATCAAAAAATTAAAAATTAACCGCCAATGAAGATGACCGGCGGAAAAGAGAAAATCCAAATCAAAGGACGAAAAAAAGACTTTCTAGGGCAGTCGGTCAACACGACCGGCGAACGAACCCTAGGTACGGGCGGCGCGGCCCCTGGCGGCGATCATGGAGACCGACCGTCCCAGGGGCGGCGTGGAGCGGAAGCGACGGCGGCGGCTAGGGTTTGAATCGGTTAGGCCGATACCATGTTAGAAAGGAGAGAGAGGATTGATGGAATTATTCGTTATATTGCTTGAGCCTCATGGGCATATATATAGGAGTACATTGTCAACTTGGAGTATAAGACAACCGGAACATATCTTAATCTATCTCGTATTTCCTAACTAAACATAATACTCAACACTTATGCATGTGCAAATACGTGGGCAACTTGCCATGCTAATTTTTTTTGTCTTTATATTTTAACTTCCCTTTGCATAGATATAGCCTGCATCAAAACTCATAAAAAAGATAAAAATTATTTTATGCTATAATGTTGGTGATTATGTACAAAAGCTTGATAAGATTTGAAGACCAATGTAATAATAAAACACTTATTATTTAAATATATTTATAACAAAATGTTCAGCCTTGTTTATTTTTTGATAATATTACTGCTTCCAACCCAACATTATAATTACTACTAGCCAGTAAAATCGTGTATTTCGAGAAAGTGCAAATGGGTTGTAATTTTTCAGGAAAAAATAAATGAGCCGCATTGATGTTACATTATTTGTTTACATAGGCCAGAAAATTCATGTATTTCGAGAAAGTGCAAATGGATTGTAGTTTTTTAGAAAGAAAAAATAAATGGGCCGCATGAACGCTACATTATTTGTTCACCCAACTCGGCAATGGATTGTAAATTCTAAAAAAAGTCGGTTGAATATGTGCCACATTTTTGGAGACTGAAACATGGGCCAATAGGTTGAAGCCAACGCAAGGCGTTGTCAACTTAGTCAACAAATGGTTCTGACATCGATAGCCGTTGGATTTACATTCAACGATAGACATCCATCTTCAATCTCTCGTCTTCTTTCTTCAGTGCCGCCGGGACCACCTGCTCCCGCCTTTGGCTACTAGCAGCTCTGGTTAGCATGCTTCGCTGTGAAGCGCTACCCCACCGCCGGTAGGTCACCCCTCCACCCCCTGCACACCTCATGTTATTCTCCGCCTAGTGCAGAACCACGTTGCACCAGAACCAGTTAACCCTCGTACACCTCTCCGCCTGTGACTCCACTGCCGCGCCTTCCCATCTCCGGCTCGTTGTCGTCCGGGGCCTCGCCGTCGTCCACCACCTTGGTGTGCTCAGTGCGGCGTGGTCAACATGGTCAAGGAACGATTTCCATCGGAAGAGGACTATACGTAGAGAGGCTGACAACTGGGTCCACGACCG
Source organism: Triticum aestivum (assembly GCF_018294505.1). Classification (NCBI taxonomy): domain Eukaryota; kingdom Viridiplantae; phylum Streptophyta; class Magnoliopsida; order Poales; family Poaceae; genus Triticum; species Triticum aestivum. The sequence continues at coordinate 352,950,090 of NC_057800.1, read as the reverse complement.
TAGCAAGGAAGTGTCTCCTTATTACGTTCAAAATAATGATTCCTCCACCTGATAGCGGGGACCCACCAGAAGGGCCTCTGTATTTTGCGAAAAAAACATTTCCCCCTGACAACTGGGACCCACTAGCTACATCTTTGCACGAAAGGAAGTGTCTTCTCACCCCCTGACAGCTGGGACCCACCAGGTTGAAGCGAAGGTAGCGTTATCTGTCTGACCATGAATGTGTGGAGCTCCGCTCCCATGGCAAGACCATTTCATACCATTCACCACATATGAATCTTGACCTGAGCTAGTGCACTAGTTTCCCACAAAGCCATATCCCCTTTATGTTTGGATACGAAGCTAGATGCCTTCGGCTGTCTGGTTCTAACTCTATTCAGAGACATCCGCAAATGATAAGCATATTTTACCGTAAAGATGCCGTTCTTTGTAAAGTTCCAAGATCATGAGCTCTCGGGCCCCCAATTGCAATTTGCGTGATATCTAGGGCATCCGTCGGGGTGAACATGGCCTCCACTTTTTCCTCATTCCATTTTGTTCTACCATCACTCAGAAGGTCAGCGACCTTAGTAATTCCATGTATGTAAATCTGGCCCAATGGTTGTGAGCATCCACTTCGAGGTATCCAGGGATCTTGGTGAATGTTGATATGAGCTCCATCCCCAATTCTCTAGATCAACCCTTCCCTGAGAAAATCACGTCCGTGTAGTATGCTTCGAAAAGTGTATGTCCCCGATGATGGACAAGTGTCAAACATGATTGTATCATTCATGAAGTACCGCGCTTTTAGCACTCTCGCACATAGAGAATTAGGGACTAGTAAAATGCGCCATGCTTGCTTGGCCAACAAGGCTTGGTTGAACGCTTTGGGGTCCCAAAACCCCATCCCACCGTCACGCTTGCTAGCACACTGTTGGGTAACGTAGTAATTTCAAAAAAATTCCTACGCACACGCAAGATCATGGTGATGCATAGCAACGAGAGGGGAGAGTGTTGTCTACGTACCCTCATAGACCGACAGCGGAAGCATTATGACAACGCGGTTGATGTAGTCGTACGTCTTCACGGCCCAACCGATCAAGCACCGAAACTACGACACCTCCGAGTTTTAGCACACGTTTAGCTCGATGACGATCCCCGGACTTCGATCCAGCAAAGTGTCGGGAAAGAGTTCCGTCAGCACGACGGCGCGGTGACGATCTTGATGTCTACCGTCGCAGGGCTTCGCCTAAGCACCGCTACAATATTATCGAGGAGTATGGTGGAAGGGGGCACCGCACACGGCTAAGAAAACGATCACGAGGATGAACTTGTGTGTCTAGAGGTGCCCCCCGCCCCCGTATATAAAGGAGCAAGGGGGGGTGCGGCCGGCCCTAGGAGGAGGCGTGCCGGAGGAGTCCTACTCCTATCGGGAGTAGGACCCCCCCTTTCCCTAGTTGGATTAGGACTTGGGGGGAAGGAGGAGAGGGAAGAAAGGAAAGGGGGGGCGTCGCCCCCCCCCCTCCTTGTCCAATTCGGACTTGGGGGGGAGGGGCGAGCGGCAGCCCCTAGGCCTCCTCTCCTCTTTCTCCACTAGGCCCATTAAGGCCCATTAGGTTACCGGGGGGGTTTCGGTAACCTTCCGGTACTCCAGTAAAATGTCGATTTCACCCGGAACACTTCCGATGTCCAAACATAGGCTTCCAATATATGAATCTTTATGTCTCGACCATTTCGAGACTCCTCGTCATATCCGTGATCACATCCGGGACTCCGGACAAACTTCGGTACATCAAAATATATAAACTCATAATGAAAATGACATCGTAACGTTAAGCGTGCGGACCCTACGGGTTCGAGAACAATGTAGACATGACCGAGACACGTCTCCGGTCAATAACCAATAGCGTAACCTGGATGCTCATATTGGCTCCTACATATTCTACGAAGATCTTTATCGGTCAGACCGCATAACAACATACGTTGTTCCCTTTGTCATCGGTATGTTACTTGCCCGAGATTCGATCGTCGGTATCTCAATACCTAGTTCAATCTCGTTACCGGCAAGTCTCTTTACTCGTTTCGTAATACGTCATCTCGCAACTAACTCATTAGTTGCAATGCTTGCAAGGCTTATGTGATGTGCATTACCGAGAGGGCCCAGAGATACCTCTCCGACAATCGGAGTGACAAATCCTAATCTCGAAATACGCCAACCCAACATGTATCTTTGGAGACACCTGTAGAGCTCCTTTATAATCACCCAGTTACATTGTGACGTTTGGTAGCACACAAAGTGTTCCTCCGGCAAACGGGAGTTGCATAATCTCATAGTCATAGGAACATGTATAAGTCATGAAGAAAGCAATAGCAACATACTAAATGATCGGGTGCTAAGCTAATGGAATGGGTCATGTCAATCACATCATTCTCCTAATGATGTGATCCCGTTAATCAAATGATAACACATTTCTATGGTTAGGAAACATAACCATATTCGATTAACGAGCTAGTCAAGTAGAGGCACACTAGTGACGTTTAGTTTGTCTATGTATTCACACAAGTATTATGTTTCCGGATAATACAATTCTAGCATGAATAATAAACATTTATCATGATATAAGGAAATAAACAATAACTTTATTATTGCCTCTAGGGCATATTTCCTTCAGTCTCCCACTTGCACTAGAGTCAATAACCTAGATTACACAGTAACGATTCTAACACCCATGGAGCTTTGGTGTTGATCATGTTTTGCTCGTGGAAGAGGCTTAGTCAACGGGTCTGCTACATTCAGATCCGTATGTATCTTGCAAATCTCTATGTCTCCCACCTGGACTAGATCCCGGATGGAATTGAAGCGTCTCTTGATGTGCTTGGTTCTCTTGTGAAATCTGGATTCTTTTGCCAAGGCAATTGCACCAGTATTGTCACAAAAGATTTTCATTGGACCCGATGCACTAGGTATGACACCTAGATCGGATATGAACTCCTTCATCCAGACTCCTTCATTTGCTGCTTCCGAAGCAGCTATGTACTCCGCTTCACATGTAGACCCCGCCACAACGCTTTGTTTAGAACTGCACCAACTGACAGCTCCACCGTTTAATGTAAACACGTATCCGGTTTGCGATTTAGAATCGTCCGGATCAGTGTCAAAGCTTGCATCAACGTAACCATTTACGATGAGCTCTTTGTCACCTCCATATATGAGAAACATATCCTTAGTCCTTTTCAGGTATTTCAGGATGTTCTTGACCGCTGTCTAGTGATCCACTCCTGGATTACTTTGGTACCTCCCTGCTAGACTTATAGCAAGACATACATCAGGTCTGATACACAGCATTGCATACATGATAGAGCCTATGGCTGAAGCATAGGGAACATCTTTCATTTTCTCTCTATCTTCTGAAGTGGTCGGGCATTGAGTCTTACTCAATTTCACACCTTGTAACACAGGCAAGAATCCTTTCTTTGCTTGATCCATTTTGAACTTCTTCAAAACTTTGTCAAGGTATGTGCTTTGTGAAAGTCAAATTAAGCGTCTTGATCTATCTCTATAGATCTTAATGCCCAATATGTAAGTAGCTTCACCGAGGTCTTTCATTGAAAAACTCTTATTCCAGTATCCCTTTATGCTATCCAGAAATTCTATATCATTTCCGATTAGTAATATGTCATCTACATATAATATCAGAAATGTTACAGAGCTCCCACTCACTTTCTTGTAAATACAGGCTTCTCCAAAAGTCTGTACAAAACCAAATGCTTTGATCACATTATCAAAGCATTTATTCCAACTCCGAGAGGCTTGCACCAGTCCATAAATGGATCTCTGGAGCTTGCACACTTTGTTAGCTCCCTTTGGATCGACAAAACCTTCTGGCTGCATCATATACAACTCTTCTTCCAGAAATCCATTCAGGAATGCAGTTTTGACATCCATCTGCCAAATTTCATAATCATAAAATGCGGCAATTGCTAACATGATTCGGACAGACTTAAGCATCGCTACGAGTGAGAAGGTCTCATCGTAGTCAATCCCTTGAACTTGTCGAAAACCTTTTGCGACAAGTCGAGCTTTGTAGACAGTAACATTATCGTCAGCGCCAGTCTTCTTCTTGAAGATCCATTTATTCTCAATTGCTTGCCGATCTTTGGGCAAGTCAATGAAAGTCCACACTTTGTTCTCATACATGGATCCCATCTCAAATTTCATGGCTTCAAGCCATTTTGCGGAAGCTGGGCTCACCATCGCTTCTCCATAGTTCATAGGTTCATCATGATCTAGTAGCATGACTTCCAGAACAGGATTACCGTACCACTCTGGTGCGTATCTTACTCTGGTTGATCTATGAGGTTCAGTAGTATCTTGTTCTGAAGTTTCATGATCATCATCATTAGCTTCCTCACTAATTGGTGTAGGTGTCATAGAAACCGGTTTCTGTGATGTACTACTTTCCAATAAGGGAGCAGGTACAGTTACCTCATCAAGTTCTACTTTCCTCCCACTCACTTCTTTCGAGAGAAACTCCTTCTCTAGAAAGTTTCCGAATTTAGCAACAGAAGTCTTGCCTTCGGATCTGTGGTAGAAGGTGTATCCAATAGTTTCCTTTGGATATCCTATGAAGACACATTTCTTCGATTTGGGTTCGAGCTTATCAGGTTGAAGCTTTTTCATGTAAGCATCGCAGCCCCAAACTTTTAGAAACGACAACTTTGGTTTCTTGCCAAACCACAGTTCATAAGGCGTCGTCTCAACGGATTTTGATGGTGCCCTCTTTAACGTGAATGCGGCCGTCTCTAAAGCATAACCCCAAAACGATAGCGGTAAATTAGTAAGAGTCATCATAGATCGCACCATATCTAGTAAAGTACGATTACGACGTTCGGACACACCATTACGCTGTGGTGTTACGGGTGGCGTGAGTTGCGAAACTATTCCGCATTGTTTCAAATGTACACCAAACTCGTAACTCAAATATTCTCCTCCACGATCAGATCGTAGGAATTTTATTTTCTTGTTATGATGATTTTCAACTTCACTCTGAAATTCTTTGAACTTTTCAAATGTTTCAGACTTATGTTTCATTAAGTAGATATACCCATATCTGCTTAAGTCATCTGTGAAGGTGAGAAAATAACGATATCCGCCACGAGCCTCAACATTCATTGGACCACATACATCTGTATGTATGATTTCCAACAAATCTGTTGCTCTCTCCATAGTACCAGAGAACGATGTTTTGGTCATCTTGTTCATAAGGCACGATTCGCAAGTACCAAGTGATTCATAATCAAGTGGTTCCAAAAGTCCATCAGTATGGAGTTTCTTCATGCGCTTTATACCGATATGACCTAAACGGCAGTGCCACAAATAAGTTGCACTATCACTATCAACTCTGCATCTTTTGGCTTCAACATTATGAATATGTGTGTCACTACTATCGAGATTTAATAAGAATAGACCACTCTTCAAGGGTGCATGACCATAAAAGATATTACTCATATAAATAGAACAACCATTATTCTTTGATTTAAATGAATAACCGTCTTGCATTAAACAAGATCCAGATATGTTCATGCTCAACGCTGGCACCAAATAACAATTATTTAGGTCTAATACTAATCCCGAAGGTAGATGTAGAGGTAGCGTGCTGACCGCGATCACATCGACTTTGGAACCATTTCCCACGCGCATCGTCACCTCGTCCTTAGCCAATCTTCGCTTAATCCGTAGTCCCTGTTTCGAGTTGCAAATATTAGCAACAGAACCAGTATCAAATACCCAGGTGCTACTGCGAGCATTAGTAAGGTACACATCAATAACATGTATATCATATATACCTTTGTTCACCTTGCCATCCTTCTTATCCGCCAAATACTTGAGGCAGTTTCGCTTCCAGTGACCAGTTTGCTTGCAGTAGAAGCACTCAGTTTCAGGCTTAGGTCCAGATTTGGGTTTCTTCTCCTGAGCAGCAACTTGCTTGCTGTTCTTTTTGAAGTTCCCCTTCTTCTTTCCTTTGCCCTTTTTCTTGAAACTAGTGGTCTTGTTGACCATCAACACTTGATGCTCCTTCTTGATTTCTACCTCCGCAGCTTTCAGCATTGCGAAGAGCTCGGGAATTGTCTTAACCATCCCTTGCATATTATAGTTCATCACAAAGCTCTTGTAGCTAGGTGGAAGTGATTGGAGAATTCTGTCAATGACGCAATCATCTGGAAGATTAACTCCCAATTGAATCAAGTGATTATTATACCCAGACATTTTGAGTATATGCTCACTGACAGAACTGTTCTCCTCCATCTTGCAGCTATAGAACTTATTGGAGACTTCATATCTCTCAATCCGGGCATTTGCTTGAAATATTAACTACAACTCCTGGAACATCTCATATGCTCCATGACGTTCAAAACGTCGTTGAAGTCCCGATTCTAAGCCGTAAAACATGGCACACTGAACTATTGATTAGTCATCAGCTTTGCTCTGCCAGACATTCATAACAACTGGTGTTGCTCCAGCAGCAGGCCTGGCACCCAACGGTGCTTCCAGGACGTAATTCTTCTATGCAGCAATGAGGATAATCCTCAAGTTAGGGACCCAGTCCGTGTAATTGCTACCATCATCTTTCAACTTTGCTTTCTCAAGGAACACATTCAAATTCAACGGAACAACGGCACGGGCCATCTATCTACAATCAAACATAAGCAAGCAAGATACTATCAGGTACTAAGTTCATGATAAATTTAAGTTCAATTAATCATATTACTAAAGAACTCCCACTTAGATAGACATCCCTCTAACCCTCTAAGTGATCACGTGATCCAAATCAACTAAACCATGTCCGATCATCACGTGAGATGGAGTAGTTTCATTGGTGAACAACACTATGTTGATCATATCTACTATATGATTCACGCTCGACCTTTCAGTCTCCATGTTCCGAGGCCATATCTGTATATGCTTGGCTCGTCAAGTATAATGTGAGTATTCCGCGTGTGCAACTGTTTTGCACCCGTTGTATTTGAACGTAGAGTCTATCACACCCGATCATCACGTGGTGTCTCAGTACAAAGAACTTTCGCAACGGTGCATACTCAGGGAGAACACTTCTTGATAATTAGTGAGAGATCATCTTAAAATGCTACCGTCAATCAAAGCAAGATAAGATGCATAAAGATAAACATCACATGCAATCAATATAAGTGATATGATATGGCCATCATCATCTTGTGCTTGTGATCTCCATCTTCGAAGCACCGTCATGATCACCATCGTCACCGGCGCGACACCTTGATCTCCATCGTAGCATCATTGTCGTCTCGCCAATCTTATGCTTCCACGACTATCGCTACCGCTTAGTGATAAAGTAAAGTATTACAGCGCAATTGCATTGCATACAATAAAGCGACAACCATATGGCTCCTGCCAGTTGCCGATAACTCGGTTACAAAACATGATCATCTCATACAATAAAATTTAGCATCATGTCTTGACCATATCACATCACAGCATGCCCTGCAAAAACAAGTTAGACGTCCTCTACTTTGTGGTTGCAAGTTTTACGTGGCTACTACGGGCTTAAGCAAGAACCAATCTTACCTAAGCATCAAAACCACAATGATAGTTTGTCAAGTTGGTGCTGTTTTAACCTTCACAAGGACCGAGCGTAGCCACGCTCGGTTCAACTAAAGTTGGAGAGACTGACACCCGCCAGCCACCTGTGTGTAAAGCACGTCAGTAGAACCAGTCTCGCGTAAGCGTACGCGTAATGTCGGTCCGGGCCGCTTCATCCAACAATACCGCCGAACCAAAGTATGACATGTTGGTAAGCAGTATGACTTATATCACCCACAACTCACTTGTGTTCTACTCGTACACAACATCAACACATAAAACCTATGCTCTGATACCACTGTTGGGGAACGTAGTAATTTCAAAAAAATTCCTACGCACATGCAAGATCATGGTGATGCATAGCAACGAGAGGGGAGAGTGTTGTCTACGTACCCTCGTAGACCGACAGCGGAAGTGTTATGACAACGCGGTTGATGTAGTCGTACGTCTTCACGGCCCAACCGATCAATCACCGAAACTACGGCACCTCCGAGTTTTAGCACACGTTCAGCTCGATGACGATCCCCGGACTTCGATCCAGCAAAGTGTCAGGGAAGAGTTCTGTCAGCACGACGGCGTGGTGACGATCTTGATGTTCTACCGTCGCAGGGCTTCGCCTAAGCACCGCTACAATATTATCGAGGAGTATGGTGGAAGGGGGCACCGCACACGGCTAAAAAAACGATCACGAGGATCAACTTGTGTGTCTAGAGGTACCCCCCGCCCCCGTATATAAAGGAGCAAGGGGGGTGCGGCTGGCCCTAGGAGGAGGCGCGCCGGAGGAGTCCTACTCCTACCGGGAGTAGGACTCCCCCCTTTCCCTAGTTGGATTAGGACTTGGGGGGAAGGAGGAGAGGGAAGAAAGGAAGGGGGGGGGGCGCCGCCCCCCTCCTTGTTCAATTCGGACTTGGGAGGGGGGAGGGGCACGCGGCAGCCCCTAGGCCTCCTCTCCTCTTTCTCCACTAGGCCCATTAAGGCCCATTAGGTTACCGGGGGGTTCCAATAATCTCCCGGTACTCCCGTAAAATGCCGATTTCACCCGGAACACTTCCGATGTCCAAACATAGGCTTCCAATATATGAATCTTTATGTCTCGACCATTTCGAGACTCCTCGTCATATCCGTGATCACATCCGGGACTCCGAACAAACTTCGGTACATCAAAATATATAAACTCATAATGAAAATGACATCATAACGTTAAGCGTGCGGACCCTACGGGTTCGAGAACAATGTAGACATGACCGAGACACGTCTCCGGTCAATAACCAATAGCGGAACCCGGATGCTCATATTGGCTCCTACATATTCTACGAAGATCTTTATCGGTCAGACCGCATAACAACATACGTTGTTCCCTTTGTCATCGGTATGTTACTTGCCCAAGATTCGATCGTCGGTATCTCAATACCTAGTTCAATCTCGTTACCGGCAAGTCTCTTTACTCGTTTCGTAATACATCATCTCGCAACTAACTCATTAGTTGCAATGCTTGCAAGGCTTATGTGATGTGCATTACCGAGAGGGCCCGGAGATACCTCTCCGACAATCGGAGTGACAAATCCTAATCTCGAAATACGCCAGCCCAACATGTACCTTTGGAGACACCTGTAGAGCTCCTTTATAATCACCCAGTTACGTTGTGACATTTGGTAGCACACAAAATGTTCCTCCGGCAAATGGGAGTTGCATAATCTCATAGTCATAGGAACATGTATAAGTCATGAAGAAAGCAATAGCAACATACTAAACGATCGGGTGCTAAGCTAATGGAATGGGTCATGTCAATCACATCATTCTCCTAATGATGTGATCCCGTTAATCAAATGACAACACATGTCTATGGTTAGGAAACATAACCATATTCGATTAACGAGCTAGTCAAGTAGAGGCACACTAGTGACGTTTAGTTTGTCTATGTATTCACACAAGTATTATGTTTCCGGATAATATGATTCTAGCATGAATAATAAACATTTATCATGATATAAGGAAATAAATAATAACTTTATTATTGCCTCTAGGGCATATTTCCTTCACACACATCTTCTTCCACGCTATCCAATGAACCTTCCTTTCACCATTTATTGCACCCCACCAGAATTTCGAAGAGATCGAAGTCAGGTTCCGACACCTCTTCTTAGAGAGGTGAAAATAACTCATGGTGTAGGTCGGTGTCGCCTGGAGGACAACTTTTACTAACACTTCTCTGGCCGCCTTCGACAACCCTTGTCCCTTCCATTCACTAACTTTACCTTTGGAACATTCAGTAACATGCTTGAAAGTGCCATCCTTGGACCTTCCAACCAGTGTTGGAAGCCCCAAAAATGCTCACTAAGAGCCTCAGACTGAATACCACCCGTCTGCTTCACTTGCTCCTTCATCTCGCTTTGACTCCCCTTCCCAAAAAATATAGATGACTTCTGCAAGTTTACTTTTTGTCCTGAAGCTTTCTCTCTCATATTTGAAAAGTATCTGCTTGAGAGTCTCCATATTTCCCCTTGAACCCTCAAGAAAACACAAGGATGTCGTCTGCAAACAGAAGATGAGTAATATGGGGGCCAATGCTCCCAAACTCGTCTCCTTTAATTTGCTTGTGTTGTTGTGCTTTCTTTAATAGTGCCGAAAAGCCCTCCACACACACAAAAAAGGATAAGGTGACAAGGGATCGCCTTGATTGAGACCACGTGAAGGTGAAAAACTTCTCGAACAACCCACATTAAGCTTAACAGGAAACCTTGCTGACGTAACACATCGCATGATCATAGAGACCCATTGGGGGAGGGGGGCAAAACCAAACCGAACCATCATCTTTTCTAGGAAAATCCACTCCACCCTGTCATATGCCTTCAACATATCAAACTTTGCTGCTCACATACTCTTCTTCTTCCTCCTCGTAGTACGTATTGCATGTACACACTTGTATGCTACCAAGACATTATCCGTGATCAAACATCCCGGGACAAATGCACAAGAAGGAGAAGTCTAAAGGACATCCTCCCTATTCTTATTTCAGAGGAAAAGACATAGTAGATTGAACTGAAAAAGTAGGAGAAAAAAAAAGGCTTGTTGAGGATATAAAATGGCTAAGGGCTTATTTATAAGAGAAAAGTTGAGAATTGGGAGAATATATGTGTTACCGTTGCCACGCACGGGCAGTGTCCTAGTATGCTAAAAAAAGAATACCATGAATTTTAAGGTTCTTATTGGGTTGAAAATTTTGGCCTAAACACATGGGCACGGTAGTACCGAGGAAAAGAAAAGCAGCCCACTGGATCGGAGAGAAAAAAAAAAACTGCCCGTTGGATTCGCGAGTCGCCGATTGCCGCTTCTAGCGGCTCCCGAAAATTTGAAAAAAACCCCGGAGGGATGGCTATGGAGCCTGAAACTCCCAAGCGGTGTGGAGTAACCCCCGCAAATCCCCCGAACCCGATTCCCTTTCCCTCGCCGCCGTCCTTCCCCACGAGATGCCGCCCGCCGAGGACGCCTCCGCTGCCGCCCCCCCGCAGGCGCCGACTCCGCCTCGCGCCCGTGGGATGGCGGTCGGCTCGAGGCTGCTGCTGCAGTCGCCGCCGCCTGCGTTCCCGCTCGGCTCCAACGACGACCAGCTCGAGCGCGCTCGCGCTCGCGCCATGGCCCGCGCCGCCTCCGTCCGTCGACGCTCCCTTGCCGCATCTCTCGCGCCCAAGACCCCGCACCCCAACCTCCTCAACCGGGACGAGGTCATGGACCTATTCCATAACTGCATCAAACTCGCCTCGGAGAACGTACCTGCCTCACCCACCGTCAAAACCCTACATCGCTCCTGGATCTTACTAAGCTTTTTTTCTTCTTCTCTATCCGTGGAAATTTGGCAGAAAATCAACCAGAAGAATACGTGGGAGCTGGGGCTCATCGACCACCTCAGCGAGATCATCCATGCCGGGGAGGAGGAGGACGACGAGACCAACTTCCAGAAAGTGCGCGTGATATGATCTTCCGTTTCCTTTCTTATTTTCAATTTGGGAACAGCTTTGTGTTTCTTTTTCTTATAAAATAATAAGATTGAGGAAACAAATTATGGTTTTGCGACCAGGCTAGCTGCACGCTAGAGGCTGGCGTCAAGATCTATTCTCTGCGTGTGGATTCGGTGCACTCTGAGGCGTACAAGGTGCTCGGTGGTATCAACCGCGCAGGAAGGGGGGAAGAGACTGGTATGTATCCACTTGCGTTGTTAGTATCTTCTAATTGTGCACCAATTTGAATTTATTTATCTCGTTTAAGAGGCTGGTATGTATCACTTGCGTTGTTAGTATCTTCTAATTGTGCACCAATTTGGATTTATTTGTCTTGTTTAAGCGGCTTGGTATAAATTGCAAATACTCTTATAATGCTGGAAACCAACTTTGCAAGCTAAACTCTGAAGTAAGCTGTCATACATGACGTCCGTTTGTGGTTTACTGATAAGATCAGTTTCTAAACTGATGCAAAGGAAAATAAGAACATCTTTTAGGTTTTTAATTTAAAAATATCACCATATCAGGACGACCTTAGCACCTTTTTGTTAAGGTAATAATTACAGTGTAATATTACCATTTCTTTGGGAAACCACTCGGTGCTACATTACCATGTTACACTGGTTTACACGAGTGTGCACTTTGCATGAGGCATCGACCTTCTGAGAATGACGTAGGTCTGGTTTGGTACATCTTTTTTTTATATTGTTATATGACTATTGTTGTGAATTTCCTATCTGTTTACTATTGTCATAAACTTAGCTTTGTGTTCATAGTTGCAAGTTTAATAACCATAGAAAAATATAAGCTACACAACTACATTACAGTGTTTTGATTTGGAAATTGTAACAAGATTTGGGAGAAGGTGGCGATGCAGAGCCTGCACAAGAAGAAGGCGTCAACAAAAAGGATGATGATAGGAGGGTACATTTCTTTAATACGATTTTTCACTACCTGTACTTCACTTGTTCTTTATCTTTCCAATGCTGTTTCGGCTATGCAGATTTCACCTGCTTCGACGCTGGAGTCCTCGTTTGAGGCTCTTAATGTGAAGAAGTTTGATGGTATGTTTCAAGCCTTTTCTCATTGTGCTTCTGTGGAATTTATTAATTCTATAATGTGGCTGAAACTACAAGGTCATTTTATTTGCAATTATAGCTGCCTTCACGGTGGATCCTCTATACCATCAGACCACTGCTCAGTTTGATGAAGGTGGAGCAAAGGGGCTCTTATTGTATAATCTTGGAGTATATGGCAGTTGTTGTGTGCTTTTTGATTCGTTTGAAGCGCCAGACAAATGCATCTTATCTGATCCTGAGAAGGCTGAGGTGATTGATCTTTCATTTGCTAAAGGTAATATCAGTTTGTCGCTCTGCTGTGTATGCTCTTTACATGTTGCTTCCAATGGGATTTCAGTGAGTCGCTACTACTCTTTGACAGAACAAATTGAGCAAATGATAGTTCACATGCCTCTATCCAATGACATCTCTCCTACCTTGAGGGATATCGTGGCTCAGTTTGATGAAGAGAATAAAAGGCCATCACATGATGCATCTTCCGGGCAAATGCTGGTGATGGAAGATCAGGTGGTTGACAGTAATGATGACAGCATGCCACCTGATTGTGGAACTTGGGATTTTGGTGGTTGTGATGATCAGGACAGTGCATATGATGAAAACTGCAACCCAATGAATTTCAACTCAACAAACTATGAAGAGGTACTTGTAAACTAGACAAAATTGAGACATGGTCCTTCAGAAAATAGTTACTACCTGGTTAGGGATCTATCTGTTATGTACTTATCCATGCACTCCCTCCATTCCACAATAGAAATCCTCTTAGCCTCTCGAACTTTCCTCAGAAATACTGGTCTTTCTAAACTATGATGAAAACTGCAACCCAATGAATTTCAACTCAACAAAGTATGAAGAGGTACTTGTAAACTAGACAAAATTGAGACATGGTCCTTCAGAAAAATAGTTACTACCTGGTTAGGGATCTATCTGTTATGTACTTATCCATGCACTCCCTCCATTCCACAATAGAAATCCTCTTAGCCTCTCGAACTTTCCTCAGAATACTGGTCTTTCTAAACTTCCAACACAACTTTAGTGACGGTGTTCCAGTTTATCGCTTCATCAATGCCATCAAGAAAAGAGTTAATTAATCCTTCTTGACTTCTTGTGCTTCCGTGCCTTGCTTTTAGGAAGAAAAAGAGGCAATTTAATTCCTTGGTGATAAAAATGATAAAGGCATGAAAATAACTGAAGGGTAACATGGACATCTCACTCACACTCTTAACTCCAATGTCCAACTCCCAAACGATATCTTTTGAAACGAGGGAGTATTTGAAGGCATATGAGGAAAAGTCAATTAGTCATAGGGTAGAATTATTGATTTACATTTTGTATCTTGTACCTCAAGCATTTCTTTTGTTGTTATAATCTGCTGCCTACAACTGAGTATTGCTATTTCTCTTCTATTAGAACAATACCCACATCCAAGGTAGTACAAAAGAACAGTTATAGTTTGTTACAGGTTCAAAGTTCCAAACCTGATTCTACAAATTTGTTGTCTTGATGTGTATTGGTATACAGGGAACCGATGACTATGAGTACACTTTCCAGGGTCCAGACGGTCCTGATGTGGATGAAAGGCTCGAGAAAATTGCAGATTTGTTGTCACTCGGTGCGGGATTCTCTTCCAAAACAAATGCTTGGGCTGGACCCGAGCATTGGAAATATCGAAAACTTAGAGGTAAACCCTGGCCAGTCCTATTTTGATTCCATTTCAAACTAGCTTATTTAATACTGAGTTTACCATTGTCTAGATCTGGAGCCTGCCCAAACTTCTTCTGGTGATTTGGAAGTAGCAAAAAAGTCAAAGAAGAAGAAAGGCAAACAGGAGCCTGATATTGATTTCACCAAAGCATTGGAACATGAGAAGGCAAATGTTTTTGCACCTCCCAAGAACCCAAAATCATTGTTGCTGCCTGCAAATAAGGGTAGCTGCAACAATAAACTTCCAGAGGATTGTCATTACCAACCCGAAAGCCTTGTTAAATTATTTCTTCTTCCAGATATTTTGGTAATGCTTACTTTCATGAAAATTATTCTTGATACGGGCCTAGGATCGGCTGTAATAACTGTGCGCCTTTTTTTGCAGTGTCTGGCTCAGAGAAGAAGAAAACCACTTGGTAAGTTTTGTTACATTCTCGCATTCTTATTTGAATTGAAGATTTCCTCTACCTGCTTAACACTCTATTGTACTTCTTTCTGGACCTGCAAAAATGGAAGCTTGAAAACAATAGGTTTACTTTTTTTCTTTCTATTTATACTATATGTGTCTTTACAAGTTAAAATTGTTGTTCCTCGCGTATCATATTGCATCATTGTACTTCTTTCTGGACTTGCTGGTTTTGATTAAAGACTTTATTGCTCTATTTACACAATCCGGGAAAGATTTAATCTGTTATGAACATTGATGTTGGGTAGCATTCCGTTAGCAGTATGTCTCAGCTTACAGTTGATTTTTGTAATCTAAAAAAATGGTAGCCCGGTGCACGTATCTCCTGCTTGCGCAGGGTCCGGGGAAGGGTCCGACCACTTTGTCTTTTGTACGCAGCCTTTCCCTGCATTTCTGGAAGAGGCTATTTCCAGCAAATTATTTTATAATCTGCTGCAGAAAAATAGCCTCAAAAGTTAAAAAAAATTGTCAAGAAAATGATAATTTTGATAAAATCTGGCTAGATGATCCCATTTATCAGAATCCGCCGCAATGCGAAACGAAGCCTGCAGCTCATACTAGGTTATGCCTTCATGAGTACTATTTGCCTATATTTCTGTTGATGTGATTTTGTTATTTTTTCTGACATCACTTATCTGGCACAATGGTCCACGGTGCCTTTGACCTCCTTATAGATGATTCAAGGGACAACAGCGATGACTTTATGCCATCCAGACCTTGGGACAATGATGACCTGGGCAATGATCATGTTGATGAAGGGGATGCGGCTAGTGATGTGGAAGAGCCAGTAAATCTTATTGCCAAACCAAGACAGGTACATCCCTTCTGCTTTCAAGACATTCATCTCTATGTACTTATATTTGGACGTTGTCCTGTATGTTTATCTTTCTGTGTCCATCTGAATGTCGATGGCCAGAAAAATCATCAAATGAACAATATTGCAGGCTTAAATGGCAGATAGTGGTTTAATCTCCACCGAGCAATTACTATCACCGGCTGTATTTAGTGCTCGTGATTGTCTTTGCCATATTATGTTACAAGTTTACAGTAATATACTGATCCAAGGTCAAGACATGTATAGCAAACAATATTGAAATAAGCAGTTGGAAATTTGCTACATGGCTCCAAGTCAGGCAGTGGGTTGTATGCACTAAGGCGCTGATGTGGACTTGTGCACCAAGTTCTATAGTTTACCATATAATGGTATGCAAACCTCTGAAATGACTTGACAACATTCAGACAACATGCATGTAAACATGCCATACAATTTCAGGTCAAAATTTTACCCACACATCAAAGACCAAAAGGGACAAATTCAGCAGTGAATATTTCCAAATCTGAAATGAAACAATGTTCTGGTGCTATCTAGTACTCCCCACTTCCCAAAATCTTCGGCACATAAACTTCTCTAAAAAAGCCGAAAATGTAAGGCAGATTTGGAACTCTACCTTCTGCCTCCCAACACACGGTATTCTCTCCCGTACAGTAAAGCCAGATTTGGATCTCTACGTTGCGGTTAGACAGAGCCCACCTTGTCTAGCTCTTCCCGTGCAATTTCTCCTCTAGAGCCACCCTGTTTGCTATTTTCATGGACCGGACAACCACGTTTGTTACAGGATATCGTCTATAACTGTGCGGTTCAGCAATGACCATCTGCATGCTAATTTTTCTGCCAAAAGTTTACGCGCCATAGATAATCATAAGGAGGGAGTACTATGCTTAGTCAATTTTTTTCTTTATTGTTTCGTAGTGAGAGGATTGAATTTGGATCTGATTTTTCATTTCATGGTAGATGCATGTAGGAAAAAAATAGATGTTTTCCTTAACTTTTTGAATGTTGAACTAAAGGTGTGGTGCGCTGAGCCGCTGATTGCACCTAAAATCCTCAGTGCTCTCAAGTCTCTCAAAGGATCTGATAGGATCTGAGATCCTACCGGGTCTAGCTCGTAGGTTGTAGGGGTGGAAGGGGGATTGGCGAGGAGGAAGGCGAGGTCGCCGGCGCTGGGGTGCCGTCGTCACGTGTACGAGAGAGAGAGGAGAGCAGGGTGCGGCGGCTAGGGTTAGGTCTCCCGGCTCCCTTCGGGAAGCCGAGCAAATATGATTGCTTCTCCTTAATCTCAAAACGGGTCCTTACATGAGTTTATATAATCTCCAAATATGATAACTGGGCTAAGCCCCTAATAACGATAAGATAACTGGGCCAGACCCCTAACAGCTGTAGTATATGCCGGTCATAACATTGTTATGCCTAGACTAATCTCATGCATGCAACGTGGTAGCTTTGTTTTCTGTTTAAAATAATGTGTGCATGCGGGATGATGTGACCCGGGCATGCACATAGCTAGGTTGTGGATCAAGTGCTGTAGTACGCACTGACCACGTCTTCCTTTCTTTGTTTCTCCTCCTGGTGGGTGCATGCGCTGTAAGTCGTGGTCGTGGGATGGCGCGGCCATCGCGGATCATGGCGCGCCCGCCAGGAGGTAGCTAGTTCGTTGTAACAGATAAAGAGAAGAGAATGGAAAACAGAA
The DNA here is from genome assembly GCF_018294505.1 of Triticum aestivum. Taxonomy (NCBI): domain Eukaryota; kingdom Viridiplantae; phylum Streptophyta; class Magnoliopsida; order Poales; family Poaceae; genus Triticum; species Triticum aestivum. Next base: position 352,932,724 of record NC_057800.1, on the reverse strand, counting down.
AAGCTGCGCAGTTGGTGGCAGCACAAAAAACACTCCCTCTCCAGTTCGTGTTCATCGCTCCCTCTCTTTGATCTTCGTTTGATCGCTCGCCTTGACAACGACAATTGGCATCAGAGCTACGTGGTTTTCGATCCACTCTTTGGTCGCCGGCGGTGTTCGATCCGCGCGTACCATGTTTGGCGACGAGTCGGATAGGAAGAGCAAGAGCGGCACTCAGTCGCCGCCGAAGACGCTTTCATCCAAGGCGCCGCTCGCGCGCTTCACCGGCAGCGGCGAGTATCGCGTGGTGGAGCGCGTCGTGCGAGAGGAGTCGGGGGTGTCCATGATGCTCACTCGCACGAACTACCAGGAGTGGGCGCTTGTGATGCAAGTCAAGTTGCAAGTCGCCCGCGTCTGGACTGCGGTGACTGACGCCGCCGCCGACGAAAACGACGACCGGCGAGCGCTGCAGATTATCCTCACCAAAGGACACATCGAAGACGGCGTGGGAGACCATCAAGACCACGCGGATGGGCAGCGAGCACCCGCGCGAGGCCAAGGCGCAGGTGCGCCGGCGGGAGTTCGAGGACCTCTGTTTCAAGGACGGGGAGTCCATCGAGGACTTCGGGCTGTGGCTCTCCGCCCTCGTCGTTGATCTGGAGCTGTATGGCGACCCCGTCACCGAGCACAAGGCGGTCCAGAAGTTCCTCCGCGTGGTGCCACGGCGGTATCGCCCGATGGCCATGGCGATCGAGTCTTTGATCGATCTAAAGACCATGTCCATTGAAGAACTCGTCGGATGCCTCTCTGCCTGCAAGGATCACTACGACCTCGACGACGGCGCGCAATCCACCGGACGCCTTCTGCTCACTCATGAGGAGTGGCTGGCCTGAGAGAAGCTGGCGGCGGTGGCGGTTCATCGTCCGGTAGCGCCGGCGGTAAGAACAAGTCGCCAGGCAAGCCCAAACCTCACGGCTGCGGCGGTGGCAGACCTGTGCCGGGCAGTGGCGGCGCGGGAGGATCCGGCGGCTCTGGCGGGAAGAAGAAAGGCAAGTGCCATTACTGCAACAAGCCGGGCCACTGGAAAAGGGAATGCCGCACCCGGATCAAGGACGAGGATGAGAAAGGCAAGCAGGGCCAAGCACATCTTGTCCGTGACGGCGACGAGCACCATGAGGGTCTCATGATGGCCACGGTCACCAAAGAGCTCGCCGCCGGGGGTGTGGTACTTCGATACAGGCGCAACCAGTCACATGACGTGCCAGCGTGGGATGTTTACTACTATTGATGAGTCAGTACAAGGCAGTGTGAAGTTTGGAGATGGCTCTCATGTTGCGATCCGAGGCAGGGGTTCAGTCATTTTCAAAGGACAAAGTGGTAATCAGCGTGCATTGTCAGAGGTATATTTCATTCCAAGTCTCAACAGCAACATAATTTCCGTGGGTCAGTTGGATGAAGGGGGATGCAAGATAGAGATACATGAGGGTCTGATGACGATCTACGACCCTGGACGGCGCATGATGGCTCGTGTCCGGCGCTCCCGCAGCCGCCTATACACCGCAGCCCTCACCATTGATGCTCCAATCTGCCTTCTAACGAAGAGCGACGATGAGACCTGGCGTTGGCTTGCTGGGATGGGACATCTCCACTTCAGAGCATTGCGTACTATGGCCTCCGAGTGCATGGTGTGTGGCATGCCGCAGATCGATCGTGTCGACGAGTACTGCGACGGATGTGCCCTCGGCAAGCAGCACCGAGCTCCATTCCCGCAGGTAGCGGCGTACAGAGTTGAGCATGGCTTGGTGCTTGTACACACTGATTTGTGTGGACCGATCAGTCCAGCTACTCTTGGAGGTAACAAGTACTTTTTGCTTGTTGTTGATGACTACAACCGATACATGTGGTTAGCTGTGCTGAAATCCAAAGATGAGGCCTTCAGTTCTTTCAAGAAAATTCAGACTTTGGCTGAAACTGAAGGAGATGCAGGCTGCGTGCGTTCCGGTCTGACAGGGGCGGCGAGTTTAACTTCGGTTACTTCATGGATTACTGCAGCGAGCATGGAATCAAACAGTACACGACCGCGCCGTATTCGCCACAACAAAATGGCGTGGTTGAGCAGCGTAATCAGACTGTCGTCGAGATGGTGCGGTGTTTATTGAAGAGCATGGGCATGCCCGCTGTCTTCTGGGGGGAGGCTGTCAGAACAACGGTCTACATCCTCAACCGTTCCCCGACGCGCAGCCTCGACAGTGCTACCCCTTACGAGGCGTGACACGGCCGTAAAACCGAATGTGCAGCACTTGCGCACTTTCGGTCGCACGGTTCACATGAAGAAGCTAGGTTCGGGAGTAACCAAGCTTTCGGATCGATCAACACAGATGGTCTTCATCGGCTATGACGAGGGGTCAAAGTGCTATCGGGTGTATGATCCAGTGGGCAAGAAACTTTAGGTAACACGTGATGCTTTGTTTGAAGAAAGCAGGCCATGGACTTGGAGCACCCGGGGCACGTGGTCACCACGGCGCCGGCAACATTTACCGTGGTTTACACCATGGACGATGCTGTCCAGGAGATCGACAGTGGGTCGACCACGCCGTTGGTCACCCCTCGGAGCGCGACGACACCCTCTACACCAGCCTTGGGGACGCCGCAATCGCCTGCAGTTGCCACGCCGGTGGTGGACGCGCCCGAGTCGTCGCAGTCCGAGCCAGTGACACCCACGGACTCGCCGAGGGCTAGCGGGGACACGCCTCCGTCACATGACTCCAGGCACGATGTGCCAACGGGGTAGCCAGTTCACTATCGGAGCTTCATGAGCGTGCTGGAGGAGACCGAGGATCAGGCGGTGCGCGAGCAGTTCGAGCGGTGCCTGCTCGTGCGCTGTCTGTTCAGCGCCGAGGAGCCGCGTGGCATGGACGAGGCGCTCGCAAGCAAGGTGTGGAAGGGCACCATGGACGTCGAGATGCAGTCCATCATCGACAACAAGACATGGGAGCTCGCTCAGCTCCCAGTTGAACACAAAGCGATCGGTCTGAAATGGGTATATTGCGTCAAGCGTGATCCGGCGGCCAACATCGTCAAGCATAAGGCTCGCCTCGTCGCCAACGGATATGTCCAGCGCCAGGGGGTGGATTTTGAGGAGGTCTTCGCTCCAGTAGCTCGCATGGAGACAGTACGGCTGCTGCTAGCTCTTGCTGCACACTCTGGCTGGGAGGTCCATCACATGGACGTGAAATCTGCTTTTCTGAATGGTGATCTTACTGAAGAGGTGTATGTCGCTCAGCCGCCGGGGTACGAGGTCGCCGACAAGGAGGAAAGTGTACTGCACCTCCGCAAGGCGCTGTACGGACTGCATCAGGCCCTGCGCGCTTGGTACGCGAAGTTGGACGAGTCGCTGGCTGCTCTCGGCTTCACGCGCAGTCCATTGGAGCATGCCGTCTATCGACGCAGGGACGCGCACTCGTATTTGTTGGTGGGGGTGTATGTGGACGGTTTGATCATCACAGGCACAAGTGCAGCAGACATAGTTTCCTTCAAGGAGCAGATGCTACAACTCTTTAAGATGAGCGACCTTGGGCAGCTAAGTTACTATTTGGGCATAGAAGTGCAACAAGGAAGCAGCGACATGAGCTATGCTGGCAAGGTGTTGGAAATGGCAAACATGAGCGGCTGCAACAACTGCCACACGCCAATGGACTGTGGCCTCAAGCTGAAGAAAGAAGATGGTGAGGAGCCCTTCGAGGCCACATTGTACCGCATGGTGATCGGGAGCCTGCGCTACCTGGCGAACACGCGACCAGACATCGCGCACTCAGTCGGCATCGTTAGCCGGTTCATGGAGAAGCCTAGCACATAGCACTGGGCAGCGGTCAAGCAAATCCTAAGGTTCATGGAGAATCCTAAGGTACATCAAGGGCTACAAGAGAGGCTAGGGTAATGCTGACTTGCTCGGGTTCAGCGACAGCGACCACGCCGGCGACACCGGTGATCGCAAGAGCACCTCCGGGCATGTCTTCTACTTGGGTAAGAATCTAATCACCTGGAGCTCTCAAAAGCAAAAGATAGTCGCTCTTTCCTCTTGTGAGGCGGAGTATGTGGCCATGGCAGCTACAACATGCCAAGGTGTGTGGCTGAGCCGGCTGTTGGAGAGTATGACAGGAACTGCACCAGCAAAATTCAGATTGTTGGTGGACAACAAGTCAGCTATAGCCTTGAGCAAGAATCCTGCCCATCATGATCGAAGTAAACACATAGATGTGAAGTTTCATTTTGTCAGAGATTGCATGGACAAAGGGGAAGTGGAGATCAATCATGTGGGGACGCAAGACCAACTGGCTGATGCACTCACAAAGGCACTCGGGCGGGTTCATTTCATCGAGATGAGACAGAGGCTTGGAGTGATTGGCTTGGTGCAGTTAGATTAGGGAGGTGAAATGTTATGCCTAGACTAATCTCATGCATGAAACATGTAGCTTGTTTTCTGTTTAAAATAATGTGTGCTTGCGGGATGATGTGACCCGGGCATGCACGTAGGTAGGTTGTGGATCAAGTGCTGTAGTACGCACTGGCCACATCTTCCTTTCTTTGTTTCTCCTCTTGGTGGGCGCATCATTGTGAGTCGTGGTCGTGGGATGGCGCGGCCATCGCGGATCATGGCGCGCCCGTTGGGAGGTAGCTAGTTCGTTGTAACAGATAAAGAGAAGAGAATGGAAAACAGAAAAGCTGCGCAGTTGGTGGCAGCACAAAAAACACTCCCTCTCCAGTTCGTGTTCATTGCTCCCTCTCTCTGATCTTCGTTCGATCGCTCGCCCTGACAATGACAAACATCTCTCCCCGCCTGCACAAATAGCTCGTCCTCGAGCTGGAAGGAAGCGCTTGCGGAACTCCTTGAGGTGATCAACGGGCGCCAAACACCTCCGCGTCAGCTGGGGCGGGCAGGTCGCCGAGCCCGGCGGCGGTGTTGTCCTTCTCAATGTAGTCCACAGTCTCCAGGTAGAAGAGTCGCGGGCAAGCGTGGCCGGGCACGTAGGGCTCGTCGCAGTTGAAGCACAACCCTTGGCGGCGACGCTCGAGTTGCTCGGCTGGGGTGAGCCGGCGGAATGGGCGCGGCGCGGTCGCGGCGAGGGGCGCTGCGGAAGCCTGAGCAGGCCGACCTGCGCGGAATTTCCGGCCAGGGTGGCGGCCTAGAACGCGCGGGCGTAGTACATAGCCGTCTGGACTAGCGGCCCGGGACGGTGACGCCTGCTGGATGGCCACCGCGCGGCGCTAGAACGCGCGGGCGTAGTACATAGCCGTCTGGAGGTCCTGTGGCCCGCGCATCTCCACGTCCACGCGGATGTGGTCCGGTAGGTCGCCGATGAAGAGCTCAGCCCCCTGACGAGCCGAAAGTCTTGCACTGTGGTGAGGAAAGGAAGGCGCCCAAGCTCCGCCAGACGGCTCCCGCGTATAGGCGGACCGAAGCGCAAGAGGCATAAATCGCGGAAACGCTCCCATGGAGGCATGCCGCCCTCGTCCTGTTCGAGGGTGTAATACCACGTCTGGGCGGCGCCTCGTAGATGATAGGAGGCGATCCATGTGTGGTCGGACGCGAGCATGCGTTGCCCCCTGAAAAATTGGTCGCATTGGTTGAGCCAATTCAGGGGGTCGACGATGCTGTCGTAGGTTGCGAACTCCAGCTTGGAGAATCTCGATGGTGGCTGGGCGTGGACGACGGGCGGATATGTGTCATCCGCGCGGAACAGTGAGGGCGACGACGCCGAGTGTGTGGGCTGCAGAGTACCGCCATGGAAAAGGGCCTGTCCACACCAGTGTAGGGACCCGCGACACCCGAGGACCCGCCGAACTGCATGGGCGGGGGCGGCGCCGGCGGTGACAGCACGTGCGGCTGTCCTGAGGCCATCGTGTAGACCGGCTCGATGGACCCGGCGAGCCATGCCGGTAGCGGAGATGGCGACGGGGGGAAACAAACCTGGTGGATGGGCACCCCGGGCGCGCCGTTGACGGAAGGCCCGCCGGTGGTGATGGCGGCGGCTGCTGCTGCAACGACATGATGGATGCGACGGAGGTCACCGGTGGTGGCGGCTGCCACGGGAGCTGCTGCGGCCCCGTGATGGTGGTGACGGGGGCGGGCGGCTGCAGCCCATAGTGCCCCGCGAGGAAGGTGCGGATGCCCTGGACCGCCTGAGTCAGGTCCTGGAGCGCCGCCGTCATCTCCTTCGGCGTGAGCACGGCGGTGGCGGGCGCGGGTGGCGTCTAGGCGGCGAAGGAGACCGGCCCAGTTAGGGGCGGCGTGCTGGCTGCGGCGGTCATCGGCGACGAAGAGACGATCGGCAGCTGGAGGGAGGGGGTGGGCGGTGGCGCGGACATGATCGAGCCTGAGACACTTGATACCGGATTGATAGGATCTAAGATCCTACCAGGTCTAGCTCCTCGTAGGTTGTAGGGGTGGAAGGGGGCTTGGCGAGGAGGAAGGCGAGGTCGCTGGCGCTGGGGTGCCGTCATCACGTGTGCGAGAGAGAGGGAGAGCAGGGTGCGGTGGCTAGGGTTAGGTCTCCCGGCTCCCTTCAGGAAGCCGAGCAAATATGATTGCTTCTCCTTAATCTCAAAACGGGTCCTTACATGAGTTTATATAATCTCCAAATATTTTTTCGAGAAAACGCAAGAGAGTTTGCGTTTCATTGCATTGAACAGGAAGACATCGGGGGTACAACCTCCAGGAAGGAGGGACACACACACACGACCGTCCTCACCAAGCGACTACAACTAGGTAAGGAGGTGCCCTCAACTACAATACACAACGACATTAGGCCTCGCCCAACCAGACCTCCAGCCAAAGATGGCGATGTGCCGAGACTCGGAGCAACTGGGCAGCATCACCGCCATTGCTAGACACCACTAGGGGCGATTGCAGCTCCAGGACTGCCCAGGCCAACGTACCACACACCCATGTGCCTAGGAGTCGGCAGGTGAAAGGCAGGGCCCGACAGGAACTGGCATAACATTCGTTGGGGGAGCGCTGGCGCTGGCATACGTTGCGACCTGCTCCCTGTGCAGCCGTCGACACCAGAGCGATGCATCACCAGCCACCATCTGCCGCATCAAACTCCACATGCAGCCAAAGCAGCGCCATCAAGAGGGTAACGGCGTTGAGACGCCGCCGCTGCCCGGTCCGGGAGGCCGGAACTAGGATTTGTCCCGGTGCTCTAGGAGGAGGTCCGGTCAGGGTCATGCCAACGCCTCCAAGGAGGTGACGGCACCCTCAGGCGTCGCTGTTGACAGCGCAGGCCATCGCTGTGCGGGGATTTTGCCCCGACCCATGAGCAAGGACCTCAGATGCAGATTCAGACTGGACATGGCAGAGAACGCCGGAGAAGACAGACACACATGGAGGAGGGAAGCCTAGGAACATCGACAGTCGCAGAAGTGGGCACCGGCTAGCGCAGCGCCAGCAGGCCGGCCACCGCCGGGAGCGCGTTCAGCAGGCGACAACAGTCACCTGCACCGCGCCGTCGCTGCGCCTGCTCGCAGCCTCCGCCACCAGGATTCGCCGGGGCACATCATCGCAGCAACTGTCAGGGTTGTCGCGCGCGTGCTCACCAACCCAACGGCGACCACTGGCGGCGGCTGGGAGGGGAGGGAGAAGGGTGGGCAGGGGCAGAGTGGTTGACGCGGGCCAGGGCGGGCCCGCGCGGCCTAGATCTGGGCACCTGCAGCTTTGCCGCTCGCTGCAGCGGCCAGCCGTCGCCAGGCAGCTCCACTGTGCGCGCGCACCGCGCCATCTTGACCTCCCCTGCACGCAGACCGCCGTCCGCCGCGCCACCGCACGCTCCAGCGCGCCCAACACCTGCGCGCGAGCACGCGAACAAGGGCCCCGCCGCCGCCGTCCACCGGCGTGGGCTTCGCCCGCCGGCATCCTCCGGCGGCGGCGAGGGGAGGGAGGGGGCTTGGGTGGCGGCTAGGGTTTCGCCACCCGAGTCTCCCCTGGGAGCGACGCGGGGGCTTGGGGAGGGCATAATCTCCAAATATGATAACTGGGCTAAGCCCCTAATAACGATAAGATAACCGGGCCAGGCCTCTAACTGCCTGGCTGTAGTATATGCCGGTCATAACATGATCTAAGCACAATCTTAGATGTTTTTACACGAAAGGCTTATATAAAGCCCCAAACAGCCGGCACCCGACCATACAAACACCGCACTGAGTTCGTCAGTATAACAATTACAGCCCAAAACAAATCAAACAATAAAAGAAATATCAAATGTCTGATACGGCGACAACTTAGCACTCGGCACGAGCTAGGATTGACCCTTAGCCACCCTAATTGTAGAGTGAAGAGCTCTGATTACTGCCATCGGTGCTCCCAATGGTGCTCTGCCTTCTTTGCCAATGGCATCCTAGTGCCATGCAATAGAGATAAGTTGCTCCTCTAACATGGTATCATGAGCCCTGGTTTAGTTTTTTTTTTCTCTGGACGTGCAACTTGTCCAAATCAATCTTGATCAAATTCTTCTTTTTCGTCTCGTCACATCTGGATTGTTTCCACCGCTCCATTTTAGTTCATACCTTGTTGTCTTCTCTGTTTTCCTTGCTCAAATCGGATCACGACCTCGACCCGGTGGTGAGATCAGACTGAGTTTTTTCTAACGTATCACTATTGGACGAATCAGGCCGTTGCTAGGCCGGGCCTCCAACTCGTACTCTGCCTTCTGGCCCTCGCCGCTGTGACTCATGCCATTTGGGAGCTTGGCTGGCTTGATTTTTTCTTCTGCTGCCACCATCGCCATTCTCTCTAGCCCGTCGCCTTGTCTAGTATGCGCTTCATAGTTCTATATTTTCCGTTGTGTCCACCAAATTCGTTGCTCTTTCGTGTTTCTCATGCCATGCGAGGCCAGTAGGCCACCAAACCTTTATATGTCTGCCTTCTTTTCTGGTCCTAGTCCATTTCTAATACAACTTTTGTGGTCTTTCTGGTCCTTGTTGTCTTCAATAGGATTTTTATGGCCTCCTTTTGCATCGTCGTCGATCTATGTCCATTTTATTGCCGCCGAGTTTCTTTGCTGCCAGTTTCTTGGGCTATGATTTCTTGCACAATGCTTCATTCTCTTTATGTGCCGTCTTCTTTCGATGACCCATCTTCTCTTGTATCTTCCCATGATGCATTATCTTCTTGTGAGGTACTGCCTTCTCGCCCCCCCCCCCCCCCGGCTTGATTTAACAGTTTTTTTGGTCTATTTTACTATATATTTGCCCCATGTGGTGTATGCAATAGAGGTAAGTTGCTCCTCTAACAGGAATCACCCCACTTGACGGTCAACTTGTTTCTAATATTCGACAGAGCCCAACTCTGTGCTGCGAATCATGTCTAATTGATCCTACGTCATTGACCTAAGGTGTCTCCACTTAAATCGAAGAAATCACCAAAACAAGAATGGTTCCAGTTGCACATGAGGAGTTCCCTCGCGCAGCTCCACATAAACTTGGTCATCGGGCACCAATACGCAATTCCCGGAACTTGGCCCATTCCCCTTCTAGATCTGATCACTAGAGGGCAAATTGCCTCGAAATAACTTCCGTGGGAAGATCTTAACCTTTAGAGGGATTGATCTTTGTTAGATGTAGCAATCATAAACTTTCAATAACAAAAGAATTGTAGTGTACACAGAAGAGTATTCACAGGAGTGCACCCTCTGACTGGACAACATATGTCCAGGCCACCACATGCACAAACAAAGTGAGCACATCTATGAAATTGTTCATGATACTGGACCACCGTATTAGATGACATGCCCACTCGGTCTCTTACTGCATTAAAGCAGGGGCAGGAAGTGATAACATTGTAACAGCTACGCTTTTCTTGTCACAAATATTGAATAATGCTTAATGGCAGTGCTAAGCCGAGATGGTGAGTTAAAAGCCATTTTGAAGAACTGTCTCTATCTACTTTTTAGCTATTTTGACTTGCGCTAATCCATCAATTGTATTTGGAATTTAACGATGTATCACCCCTATTGATTCAATCTTGTGCATGATCAATCACTTCATATTCAACCTGCACATAAACTTTGCTTTGTGCTGCTTAATAGTTCCCTAGATTAGGAAATCACATGTTAAATACCTGGGGTGTGTTCCCCACCAAACATTTGGCTAGACAATTTTGATCAAGGTTTTGTGTGCCCAAGAGTTGGCCAACCTTGGCTAAATTTTTTTACTAGAGTGGGTAAGGAGCTATTGGCATGCCAAAAAGTTCAGAGCCATCCAAACCAAGTCCAAAGTCTTGGCCATGGCCGAAAAATTGGGAAGGCACATGTTGGCTACAACCAAACATACCCTTTAACCTGTGCCACTGATGTCCAAATTTCACTCCTATTCATTGGGCACTGACCCAGGTTGTTTTCTTAGTGTGGGCATATTTCTGTATGCTTTGATTGTATTTTCACTTTTCTGGAATCAATGGCTAATGCGTTAAAAATCACATATGAATGTCTGATGCTTTCATGAGTTCATGGCTCTGCATAGAGTTGTCCAACAATTCGTCAGCCACTTGGGGTATTAGTTTGTCCGACTTCATCAATAGTGTGGTTTCAATATGCTCTGGATCTGGCCTGTACCTTTGCAATATTATTGCTAGTATTTTGGTTTGGGTAGTATGTTATCATAAGAATTTGGGTTAAAATGGATTGTCAGGATAAAGTTTCAGTCTTAAGTGGCTAGTTCGGTCTGTCCATGGGCATGCTTTGTAATTTAGTAGAATGCAAGGAAATATAATTGTCCTTTTGACCTTTTCCTCATAAAGAGTCTTCTCTATCACCACCACCACCATCACCACCACCAACAAAGCCTTTAGTCCCAAACAAGTTGGGGTAAGCTAGAGGTGAAACCGATAAGATCTCGCAACCAACTCATGGTTCTGGCACATGGATAGCACACTTCCACGCACCCCTGTCCATGGCTAGTTCTCTGGTGATACTCCAGTCCTTCAGATCCCTCTTTACGGACTCCTCCCAGGTCAAGTCTTCTCTATCACCAGTAGTTTATTTTTAGTTTTTTACCTACAATCATCTGATCTTGCTTTCAAGCCAGCCAATATCTATCGACCCTCTTCTGCACATTATACCCTGTTATGAACTACTGTTTCTGACACTGATGATGCCACATAATGTCTGTGCAACATCGGGTTAGTCTATACTCAACTACCGAGGGCTCCTCCAATCTACAGTTGTTGGCCTTTGGGCAGCGTGCTAAGCCCAAACAGTTATATACAGAAATTTTTATTGTTCCAGGCTGATGACTCTTATAAGTCTGAAATTGACTTATGTTGCTCTTTGTGGTATAACCAATTTACTTTTGGGCTGTTGGTCAGTTCTGAGCAGATGCCTGTTTTCTTTGTGATTGAATCATAGGTCAATAAGATCGATGTACAATATGACAAGGTATCGAAACAAGTCGATGTTCATGCATTAAAGGAATTGCTCTGGAATCACATTCATACATCTGCTAAGACTGCTGATCTGGTAATACATGTGCTTTGGTTACTACTAAGTACTATCATAAAATATAGGTCTAACTGTCATTTTTTATGTAGATTAGCTGTGGCAAGTACTTGTTTAGGCTTGATGGATTATGACTTTTTTCCTATTCATTGCAATGCTACATATCTTGATGGATTTTTTGATATATTACATACGGGGCCACTGTAATCTAATACGGTATATACCAAGTAACAACCATGCTATTGCCATTCACTGGCTTTCTTGGTCCAAAACAGTTTTTGGTAATCAAGTTGCTTAGACTAAGGTGACATTTTGGGTCTGAGTTTTCGTATTTGATAGTATACTATACATATTATATATTTGTAAGGATGTTCTATTTGTCTTACTGTAATAAGCAATAGCCTTACTGCTCATCGCTGGAATGTTTCAAATTGCTATGGGCGGGATGTGTCCAGCCTTTGAGGGACTGAAAAGAAATACCTTTAGCCGTCGAAAACAAATTTGTTGTGGTTTAACAATTTTTTGGGTGCCACATATTCTTAGTTTGATTTAAGAAAACATAAGAATTTTCGTTGTGACCAAACGCGGAATATTTGAAAAAAAGGATCATTTGCAACACAGGCAACTGGAGTTATGTAGTACTTACATTCATATGCACCTACATACCTAATACGTTGACCATGTTTTATTGATACCTTTAAACAAAAAACAAGGGTTTTAATAATAGTATATTACTTAAAATCAACCCTCCTACTTGACTTTATACTCCCTCTGTCCGAAAAAACTTGACCCAAGCTTGTCTCTCAAATGGATGTATCTAACACTAGGTGCTAGATACATCCATTTGAGGGACAAGTTTTCTCAGACGGAGGGAGTATTCATGTGACGCCCCCGATTCAATCGTACACTAATCATGCACGCAAATGTGTACGATCAAGATCAGGGACTCACGGGAAGATATCACAACACAACTCTACAAATAAAATAAGTCATACAAGCATCATAATACAAGCCAGGGGCCTCGAGGGCTCGAATACAAGTGCTCGATCATAGACGAGTCAGCGGAAGCAACAATATTTGAGTACAGACATAAGTTAAACAGGGTGCCATAAGATGGCTAGCACAAACTGGGATACAGATCGAAAGAGGCGCAGGCCTCCTGCCTGGGATCCTCCTAACTACTCCTTGACATCGTCAGCGGGCTGCACGTAGTAGTAGGCACCTCCGGTGTAGTAGGGGTCGTCGTCGACGGTGGCGTCTGGCTCCTGGACTCCAGCATCTGGTTGCGACAACCAGAAAGAAAGGAAAGGGGAAAAAGGGGGGAAGAAAGCAACCGTGAGTACTCATCCAAAGTACTCGCAAGCAAGGAACTACACTACATATGCATGGGTATATGTGTAAGGAGGCCATATCGGTGGACTGAACTGCAGAATGCCAGAATAAGAGGGGGATAGCTAATCCTGTCGAAGACTACGCTTCTGGTAGCCTTCGTCTTGCAGCATATAGAAGAGAGTATAATGTAGTCCTCCAAGTAGCATCTCCAAGTAGTATCTCCAAGCAGCATCTCCAGGTAACATCTCCAAGTAGCATCTCGAGTAGCATAATCCTACCCGGCGATCCTCTCCTCGTCGCCCTGCGGAAAAGCGATCACCGGGTTGTCTGTGGAACTTGGAAGGGTGTGTTTTATTAAGTATCCGGTTCTAGTTGTCATAAGGTCAAGGTACAACTCCAAGTCGTCCTGTTACCGAAGATCACGGCTATTCGAATAGATTAACTTCCCTGCAGGGGTGCACCACATAGCCCAACACGCTCGATCCCATTTGGCCGGACACACTTTCCTGGGTCATGCCCGGCCTCGGAAGATCAACACGTCGCAGCCCCACCTAGGCAAAACAGAGAGGCCAGCACGCCGGTCTAAACCTAAGCGCACAGGGGTCTGGGCCCATCGCCCTGAGCACACCTGCACGTTGCGAGGGCGGCCGAAAGCAGACCTAGCCTAGTGGCGTTCCAGTCCAATTCGGCGCGCGCCGCTCCGTCGCTGACGTCTGAAGTGCTTCGGCTGATACCACGACGTCGGGATACCCATAACTACTCCCACGTAGATGGTTAGTGCGTATAGGCTAGTAGCCAGACTCAGATCAAATACCAAGATCTCGTTAAGCGTGTTAAGTATCCGCGAACGCCGAACAGGGCCAGGCCCACCTGTCTCCTAGGTGGTCTCAACCTGCCCTGTCGCTCCGCCACAAAGTAACAGTCGAGGGCCGTCGGGAACCTAGGCCCACCTCTACCGGGATGGAGCCACCTGTCCTTTCAGCCCCCTCGTCAGAATCACTTGCGGGTACTCAATGAGCTGACCCGACTTTAGTCACCATCTGTATAGTATGTATGTAAGTATAGTATATACCCGTGATCACCTCCCAAGTGATCACGGCCCGATAGTATAGCAAGGCAGACTGACAAGAATGTAGGGCCAATGATGATACACTAGCATCCTATACTAAGCAATTAGGATTGCAGGTAAGGTATCAACAGATGTAGCGACAATGTCAGGCTATGCATCAGAATAGGATTAACGAAAGCAGTAACATGCTACACTACTCTAATGCAAGCAGTATAGAGGAGAATAGGCGATATCTGGTGATCAAGGGGGGGGCTTGCCTGGTTGCTCTGGCAAGAGAGAGGGGTCGTCAACTCCGTAGTCGAACTGGGCAGCAGCAGCGTCGGTCCCGTAGTCTACCGGAGAGAAGAGGGGGAAGAAACAATGAATACAATGCAAACAAATGCATAACGATGCATGACATGACAAGTAACAATGCTAGGTGTGCCCAATCGCGGTAGTAGGTGATACCGACGAAAGGGGGAAACATCCGGGAAAGTATTCCCGGTGTTTCGCTTTTTCGGACAGATGAACCGGAGGGGAAAAGTTGCGAGTTCGATAGGTTAGGGGTGTGTGGCGGACGAACGGACCGCGTATCCGGATTCGTCTCGTCGTTCTGAGCAACTTTCATGTTGAAAATATTTTAATCCGAGTTACTGATTAAAAGATATGATTTTCTAAAGATTTTATTAATTTCTGAAATTTAATTAATTATTTAATTTAATTCGAAAAATGGATTAATGACATCAGCATGATGTCATGCTGATGTCAGCAGTCAACAGGGTTGACTGGTCAACCTGACCAGTGGGTCCAGGGGGACCCACCTGTCATTCACTATGATTAACTAAAACAAATTAATTAGTTTAATTAGTGATTAGATTAATCTAATCAGGATTAATTAACTTAATTAATTACTTAATTAATTAATTGATATTTTAATTATTATTATCTATTTATTTTATTTTTAATATTATTATTATTTTTTTATCGTCCTGGGGGCGGGCCCCTCTGGTCAGTGGCACAGGGGGTTAGTGGGTTTGGGCATTCGGGTGCGGGCGTGCGCCCGAGGGGCGTAGCGGGCAACGGGCGCCGTGTGCAGGGGGGCAGGCGCCACTCGGGCGGGCGTATGCCCGAGGGCACTGGGCGCGCGTGGCGCACGCCGGCGCCGGCGATCAGGCAAGAGGAGGCGATGGAGGGCCGACTGCGGTGGCGGCGGGTGCGCGCCTGGGCACGTCCAGGGAGCGGCGTGCACGACCGGGGTGCGTCCGATGCGCGAGCATGGCCGCCGGGCGCGTGCGGGGAGGTGACCGCAAGAGGTGGCCGGAGCGGGGGGGTGTGGGAAGCGACCTACGTCGACCGGATCACAGGGGAACGGAGCAAAGACGGACGAGGCCTCACCGGGGCCTGTAGTTGTGCAAAAGTCGGCTCGGGGAGGGGCCGGGGATGCGTTTCCGGCGACGAGGACGTTGGTCGGCGACGGCGAGGCAGAGGCCTCAGGCGGGCGTCGCGCGACGGAGAAGAAGGGGCAAGGAGGCGACGCAGATGGGTACCAGCGTCGGGGGCGCGACGGTGACGAGGCACTCAAGTGGCAGCGTCATGGCGAGGGCGACGGGAGGTGTTGGGGCGGCGTCGACGAGGTGATGCCGCGGAGGGGGACGGAGGCGCGGCGGGGCAACAATGGGCG
This sequence comes from Triticum aestivum, assembly GCF_018294505.1. Taxonomy (NCBI): domain Eukaryota; kingdom Viridiplantae; phylum Streptophyta; class Magnoliopsida; order Poales; family Poaceae; genus Triticum; species Triticum aestivum. The sequence continues at coordinate 352,917,195 of NC_057800.1, read as the reverse complement.
ACGTTCGGGCCGCCGGCGACGAGGGCGGCGGGGCCATGGCGCGCAACGGCAGCGGGAGGGGTCGGGGGCGTCGGTTGCCCCCCGATCTCGATCCGTTCGTGGGGGCGGGGGAAGGAGCGAGGGAAGTGGGGTTTCGTCCCCGATCCAGATTGGATCGGGAGTGGGAGAGGGAGTGGGGGGTTAGGGTTTCTGGGGTGTGGGGCTATGGCCTATAGGCCAGGGGGTTATGGGGGGGGGGAACCGGGGTGGGCCGGCCTGGCCGGTTGGGACGTGGGGCGGCCTGGTGCGGAGGCCAGCTGGGCCGCTCGGCCCAGCGTGGGGGGGGGTGTTTCTATTTTTATGTTTTTTTTAGCTTTGTTTTCTGTTTTCTTTTCTTTATCTATTTTCTTTTCTATTTTATTCTTTTAACTTTGTTTTATAAAATATAAATACAACTCCTAAATTAATGTTATAATTTATTCTACTGCCCCAAAAAGTTTGACACCTAATAAAAATAGTTTGCATTATTATTAATTATAAAAGGCATTTAATTAATTGTCACAGCTGCTGTTTTAATTACTCTAGAGCCTTTAACATATTATAAAATTGTGGTTTCTCCACAATAATTACCTGTGCATTATTTTGTTCACTCCGAACATTTTAGTTTTAAAAATTGAAGACTTTTATTGTTTGCCTGATTTTGAACTTGAATTTGAATCGGTTTCGAACTAACTCGAGATTAGCAACTATAATTGAGGTGACGTGGCATCATTAGCAGAGGAGCACTGTAGCTTAATTACCCGGGCGTCACAATTCTCCTCCACTACAAGAAATCTCGTCCCGAGATTTAAGAGGGGAAGTGTGGGGAAGGGATTAGGTTGCGAAATTCTAACGGGTCTTGTTGGTCTTGGCTACTCTTCTCGAAGAGGTCGATCCATTACATGGTTGTCTTCACTTCTCTGCTTCAGGTCATCATGGTGATGTCGTTCTTTTCTCGGGAACTCCAACGTACTTACGAATAGGTAAGGGGGCAGCTCGGCTACGACAGAATGCTTATGAGGGAACAATCTGGGGGTTAACCCATGAATGAGCATAAGATTATCTCTTGAGTCGAACATATCGAATACATCAAGAGTAAGGTACGAAGGTACAATAAGAGGTTCCAAGTGGATAGATAGTTGCTCGAAGTCTGACCCAGAGTGAGAGAGGGTTTCAGAGCAGCGAGAGTAAGTATTGCGTCTGATACCAGAATAGAGCATTAGGAAGGTGGCCCGTGAATTAAATACGAAGCCAAGCGCGAGGAATAACTTCGACAACAGGGTGTATAGGAGAGTCAGGTTTCGATCCTGTGGAACTGTGGGTTATGGGCCCACCATGTGGGTTAGAAGTAGGAAGGGCGGAGACGTCTTGCGTGATCATGCAAGCAAGGCAAGGCAGAGGCTAGCCTGTCGATTATGTCGGCAACAACGACGGTACCAAGGGCGAGGGACGAAGAGAACCATTTTCCTGCTCGTCGAACGAGGCGGACCAATAGGCAAGGTTCTCGTCCATCGGTGGTTACCGGAATGTCATCAACAATAGTAATAGGGTCTTACTTACAGAGTGGTACAACGAGGTGCTTACCTAAGCAGGGGATTATCACTGCTTAGATTGAGGTGAAGAAGGGTCAAACAGACCCATGGAAAGGAAAATGTGATCATTAGGTTAAACAGAACAATGGAAAGGAAAAATGTGTTTAAACACATATTTCGGGGGTATATCCTTCCCAAGGATAAGCAGAGCATGATATCCATGATAGGATATAATGTAGAAAACCCTTTAGGTAAGGGGAGAGAAATTTCATGACATTACCCATACAGCGGTGTTTGGATAATTTAGCAGGAAACATTTAGCATTGGCTTCAAATGTCCTTGTTGAAAATCGAAGTACCACAAACATGCTTCGAGATAGCATTACATGGTCTTCAAGCAAGTTAAGGCTTTGGAAACAAAAGGGTCCATCAGGAAGAACTTATAGAATAAGTCTTACAATTTCCTCATGGGTGAATGGATAACCTTGCTGAAAAGGAATCTATAATGATAGGTCCTCCAGCCGGGGGGGGGGGTGCTAGGCATGACATCATGTTACCGGGTCATCAAAGGATCAACATCATAACTCTTGGAAAGTTGTCCCAACCATCATATCCGACCAAGATTCAGATCCGATTGGTGTCATGATACCTCAGACTCAGGATGTCCGAGAAGAAAAGCTGCGGCACATATCAACGAAATGACATTGTAAGATTCTCGGGAAATGAACTATGAAGTGATTTCCGTTATCAAGAGTTCATCATTAACCCAAGGAGAGGACAAGGAGGTGTCTAGTGAACTCAACGGCAATTCACCGAGATTCCCAAAAGATGGATGTCCACAATTAAGTGAACAAGGAGATAACATTTGTCAGATCAAAAAATATAAGGAAGTATGCTCGAGGAAAACATACACAACTAAACATTGGTTGAAAGGTGCACCCGAAATATGGGCTGGGTCGCATGACCAACGTCGGAATGGTGATTCAATAATCAATAGTCTAAGAATTTCACTTCAAAGCAAGAGGCTTGCTAGAAGTTTTGAATTCACACGTCATAGCTCAATTGTCGGTATTCCGGTTGAGAACAATACGGGGGCCAAGGAATGAACGAAGATGGCAAGAAGTATTATGATATCAAGAATTCTTAAGAGGTGGTGAAATTCTCACCACATTCTTGACAAAAAGAGATGGTAATACTTCCGAGGTAAGGAAGATCAACTGCTGGGTAGCAGGGATCTCAAGGTTTACACAAAACACGAACAAGTTGTGTTGAATGGAAGGCAATAAAGTGGTCGATGATAATACAATTCATCGAGGCAAGGATGGTATTTCTCATCATGAATCCAATTGATATCCTGGATGAGCTCAGAATGATGATGATGATCACGACACATTTGTCGAGAGATTTCACGAAGATGTAATCGATCGACGATGACATCAAGTCAAACAATGATGAAGTGAAAGGTTATTGGAACCAAGGGTACGACACCACTCGAAACCAAGCTTGTTGTTCAAGGCGAAATGATATGACGATGAGGATCGACGTAAGGTTAGTCCATCGTCAAAAAGTGTGCTCCGAGAGGAAGGACCGGGTAGCACAGTTAAAATAATCACGACAATGATATAGCCAAACAGGCTAGGAATGGCGTGGTCGGGTACAAACTCGTACTTATAGAAGCTTACTGAAGAGTTTTTGAACCATAGTGCGGACTCGGTTCAGTTATCGATGTCTTTGAGTGTTTAATAACTCAGAGCCCGTGAAAAAATGGAATCAGTGGGAATGTAGCACTAGATGAAGAACTCATAAGAAGTTATGCAGTTCCAAGATAATCTCAAGATACCAAGGGGGGTAGTACTCGACACAAGATCAAGGTAAAGGTTGGACTGGTGTATCGATCCATAGAAGACAATTGTTTTAACTTGTCCGAGAAATGGAATCAAAGAAGAATAATCATGGTCGGAACCACGGTTGCAAGGGATCAATTCATAGATACCATATGTTAGCTATCAAGGAAATAATTATTATTACAAGAAGCTTCCATGATAGGATATACATCGCGTCCATGGGCATGAACACAAGGTTCAAGGTCGACTCCCACTTCTCCAATGCATACCCTTTCATTCACTTCTCGCTTTCGATGAAGTTATAGCGTTGAAATTTTTATCTGGCCAAATACCAGAAGAGTACGACTCGTGAAAACTTTCGAGTTCACACATATTAAGGAAGGCACAGGTTCAACCCATCGGGGCATCTTAGAATCATATACCAGAATCTTTAGAAGTAATTAACTCAAGCTCGAAGGCAGAGCATGGTTGAGAAGCAGACGATACAATTTACCAAAGGCATTATGTATCCGAGAAAAGGCTCACAAGTTTATTGACTATGAAGGGCGTTGTCAGATAAAATCCAACAAAGGATCTGGTGGTCCACAAAGGATCTGACGTGAGCCTCGATACTCAACTAGAGGAAGCAGATTATAGAAACAACTGACTAACTCAATTGTCAAATGCAAAGGAATTATGATTTCCAAATCAAGGGATCGGAAGCAATGCTCTGATTAGGGGTGGATAAGTTGAATAGTCTTAGGGTACAATCAAAGACAATTGGATTGGTCGAGAACCAATTCCAGTTAAAAGGATGGCAGCTCAGCCAGAAAATTAATTTATAAGGATCAATGATGATTGCGTGTATTCGCAAACATATTGAGTCAACGGACTCAAAATGATAATGACAAGGAATGTCATTAAGACTACGAGACTTATGGGATTAACCATAATGCAAGCAAGCAAGAATTTCAAGAGCCAAAGGCTCTAGAGGATTTTCGGAAGATCGAATATTATTTTGAAGACTTTTGCGAAACACATGAACAACTGGGGATAAGCGGATACTCGACAAGTGCGAGAATTATCCATAGGGGTATTCAGGTGACAAGGAATTGCAAGACAGTAGGCACAAGATATTCTCGGATCAATAGAGAGAATTTTGGGGTATCTTGTAATAACAAGATCAACTGGGAATAAAAGTAAGAACGTCAAGTGTATGTATTTATCCATAGGGATATTTCGATGGTAGGGAATTGCAAAAGCAACGGACACAAAGTCTCAAAAGAGTTTCGGCGAGTAACTTCGAAATCTTCTGGTGCAGTCGGCGATCACCTGGACTGAAGGGGCTCTCCGGGAGAAAGTATTTTCGAGAACCTAAAGTCAGATTTTAGTAGAAATCGTTTAACCCGAGTAGAAGAGAGTTCAGAGTCCCAGAGTAAAGGTCGAGGAGTAAAGATCCTACTACCACCCAATGGCGACGTGGGCCCATGGGCCGCACAGCCATGTTAGTAAAAGTTTTGTAAAGTCTAGACTCGACTTCGGCCAAGGAGTTGGAAGGGGGATTCCTACAGGCAGTCGGCTCTGATACCAACTTGTGACGCCCCCGATTCAATCGTACACTAATCATGCACGCAAATGTGTACGATCAAGATCAGGGACTCACGGGAAGATATCACAACACAACTCTACAAATAAAATAAGTCATACAAGCATCATAATACAAGCCAGGGGCCTCGAGGGCTCGAATACAAGTGCTCGATCATAGACGAGTCAGCGGAAGCAACAATATTTGAGTACAGACATAAGTTAAACAGGGTGCCATAAGATGGCTAGCACAAACTGGGATACAGATCGAAAGAGGCGCAGGCCTCCTGCCTGGGATCCTCCTAACTACTCCTTGACATCGTCAGCGGGCTGCACGTAGTAGTAGGCACCTCCGGTGTAGTAGGGGTCGTCGTCGACGGTGGCGTCTGGCTCCTGGACTCCAGCATCTGGTTGCGACAACCAGAAAGAAAGGAAAGGGGAAAAAGGGGGGAAGAAAGCAACCGTGAGTACTCATCCAAAGTACTCGCAAGCAAGGAACTACACTACATATGCATGGGTATATGTGTAAGGAGGCCATATCGGTGGACTGAACTGCAGAATGCCAGAATAAGAGGGGGATAGCTAATCCTGTCGAAGACTATGCTTCTGGTAGCCTTCGTCTTGCAGCATATAGAAGAGAGTATAATGTAGTCCTCCAAGTAGCATCTCCAAGTAGTATCTCCAAGCAGCATCTCCAGGTAACATCTCCAAGTAGCATCTCGAGTAGCATAATCCTACCCGGCGATCCTCTCCTCGTCGCCCTGCGGAAAAGCGATCACCGGGTTGTCTGTGGAACTTGGAAGGGTGTGTTTTATTAAGTATCCGGTTCTAGTTGTCATAAGGTCAAGGTACAACTCCAAGTCGTCCTGTTACCGAAGATCACGGCTATTCGAATAGATTAACTTCCCTGCAGGGGTGCACCACATAGCCCAACACGCTCGATCCCATTTGGCCGGACACACTTTCCTGGGTCATGCCCGGCCTCGGAAGATCAACACGTCGCAGCCCCACCTAGGCAAAACAGAGAGGCCAGCACGCCGGTCTAAACCTAAGCGCACAGGGGTCTGGGCCCATCGCCCTGAGCACACCTGCACGTTGCGAGGGCGGCCGAAAGCAGACCTAGCCTAGTGGCGTTCCAGTCCAATTCGGCGCGCGCCGCTCCGTCGCTGACGTCTGAAGTGCTTCGGCTGATACCACGACGTCGGGATACCCATAACTACTCCCACGTAGATGGTTAGTGCGTATAGGCTAGTAGCCAGACTCAGATCAAATACCAAGATCTCGTTAAGCGTGTTAAGTATCCGCGAACGCCGAACAGGGCCAGGCCCACCTGTCTCCTAGGTGGTCTCAACCTGCCCTGTCGCTCCGCCACAAAGTAACAGTCGAGGGCCGTCGGGAACCTAGGCCCACCTCTACCGGGATGGAGCCACCTGTCCTTTCAGCCCCCTCGTCAGAATCACTTGCGGGTACTCAATGAGCTGACCCGACTTTAGTCACCATCTGTATAGTATGTATGTAAGTATAGTATATACCCGTGATCACCTCCCAAGTGATCACGGCCCGATAGTATAGCAAGGCAGACTGACAAGAATGTAGGGCCAATGATGATACACTAGCATCCTATACTAAGCAATTAGGATTGCAGGTAAGGTATCAACAGATGTAGCGACAATGTCAGGCTATGCATCAGAATAGGATTAACGAAAGCAGTAACATGCTACACTACTCTAATGCAAGCAGTATAGAGGAGAATAGGCGATATCTGGTGATCAAGGGGGGGGGGCTTGCCTGGTTGCTCTGGCAAGAGAGAGGGGTCGTCAACTCCGTAGTCGAACTGGGCAGCAGCAGCGTCGGTCCCGTAGTCTACCGGAGAGAAGAGGGGGAAGAAACAATGAATACAATGCAAACAAATGCATAACGATGCATGACATGACAAGTAACGATGCTAGGTGTGCCCAATCGCGGTAGTAGGTGATACCGACGAAAGGGGGAAACATCCGGGAAAGTATTCCCGGTGTTTCGCTTTTTCGGACAGATGAACCGGAGGGGAAAAGTTGCGAGTTCGATAGGTTAGGGGTGTGTGGCGGACGAACGGACCGCGTATCCGGATTCGTCTCGTCGTTCTGAGCAACTTTCATGTTGAAAATATTTTAATCCGAGTTACTGATTAAAAGATATGATTTTCTAAAGATTTTATTAATTTCTGAAATTTAATTAATTATTTAATTTAATTCGAAAAATGGATTAATGACATCAGCATGATGTCATGCTGATGTCAGCAGTCAACAGGGTTGACTGGTCAACCTGACCAGTGGGTCCAGGGGGACCCACCTGTCATTCACTATGATTAACTAAAACAAATTAATTAGTTTAATTAGTGATTAGATTAATCTAATCAGGATTAATTAACTTAATTAATTACTTAATTAATTAATTGATATTTTAATTATTATTATCTATTTATTTTATTTTTAATATTATTATTATTTTTTTATCGTCCTGGGGGCGGGCCCCACTGGTCAGTGGCACAGGGGGTTAGTGGGTTTGGGCATTCGGGTGCGGGCGTGCGCCCGAGGGGCGTAGCGGGCAACGGGCGCCGTGTGCAGGGGGGCAGGCGCCACTCGGGCGGGCGTATGCCCGAGGGCACTGGGCGCGCGTGGCGCACGCCGGCGCCGGCGATCAGGCAAGAGGAGGCGATGGAGGGCCGACTGCGGTGGCGGCGGGTGCGCGCCTGGGCACGTCCAGGGAGCGGCGTGCACGACCGGGGTGCGTCCGATGCGCGAGCATGGCCGCCGGGCGCGTGCGGGGAGGTGACCGCAAGAGGTGGCCGGAGCGGGGGGGTGTGGGAAGCGACCTACGTCGACCGGATCACAGGGGAACGGAGCAAAGACGGACGAGGCCTCACCGGGGCCTGTAGTTGTGCAAAAGTCGGCTCGGGGAGGGGCCGGGGATGCGTTTCCGGCGACGAGGACGTTGGTCGGCGACGGCGAGGCAGAGGCCTCAGGCGGGCGTCGCGCGACGGAGAAGAAGGGGCAAGGAGGCGACGCAGATGGGTACCAGCGTCGGGGGCGCGACGGTGACGAGGCACTCGAGTGGCAGCGTCATGGCGAGGGCGACGGGAGGTGTTGGGGCGGCGTCGACGAGGTGATGCCGCGGAGGGGGACGGAGGCGCGGCGGGGCAACAATGGGCGACGTTCGGGCCGCCGGCGACGAGGGCGGCGGGGCCATGGCGCGCAACGGCAGCGGGAGGGGTCGGGGGCGTCGGTTGCCCCCCGATCTCGATCCGTTCGTGGGGGCGGGGGAAGGAGCGAGGGAAGTGGGGTTTCGTCCCCGATCCAGATTGGATCGGGAGTGGGAGAGGGAGTGGGGGGTTAGGGTTTCTGGGGTGTGGGGCTATGGCCTATAGGCCAGGGGGTTATGGGGGGGGGGAACCGGGGTGGGCCGGCCTGGCCGGTTGGGACGTGGGGCGGCCTGGTGCGGAGGCCAGCTGGGCCGCTCGGCCCAGCGTGGGGGGGGGGGTGTTTCTATTTTTATGTTTTTTTTAGCTTTGTTTTCTGTTTTCTTTTCTTTATCTATTTTCTTTTCTATTTTATTCTTTTAACTTTTGTTTTATAAAATATAAATACAACTCCTAAATTAATGTTATAATTTATTCTACTGCCCCAAAAAGTTTGACACCTAATAAAAATAGTTTGCATTATTATTAATTATAAAAGGCATTTAATTAATTGTCACAGCTGCTGTTTTAATTACTCTAGAGCCTTTAACATATTATAAAATTGTGGTTTCTCCACAATAATTACCTGTGCATTATTTTGTTCACTCCGAACATTTTAGTTTTAAAAATTGAAGACTTTTATTGTTTGCCTGATTTTGAACTTGAATTTGAATCGGTTTCGAACTAACTCGAGATTAGCAACTATAATTGAGGTGACGTGGCATCATTAGCAGAGGAGCACTGTAGCTTAATTACCCGGGCGTCACAATTCATTAGCAACACGGGCAACTGGAGTTATGAACCTATATTCGCATGCATCTACATACCTACTCCGGTAGTGGCATAGTGCACTCATGCATTTAAACGGCCTTAAAAGAACATTGTTACTTAACAGGTTTGAGTACATGTACATTTTTGTCAGGGGAATAGAATAAGTTTACATGTAAACAATTAACATCGCCATGTGCACACATTATATTACATTCTTCACTAGTATTATGATTTCCTTACTTTGTTGGTAAGAACCATTTTCCCTGCCCGTCTTCTGGTTTGGGTACGAAATTACTTGCAGTATTTAAGCCTGATTGTACTTGGTCCTGCAGGAAAGAGATGGCATAGAACCGTCTCTGTGCCTGACGAAGGTACTGCATGATCTTCCATGCAGTAACAGAGATGTTTCAACGACTGAAATCTCGCCACACCTCTATTTCATTTGTCTCTTGCATCTGGCAAATGAACACAGCTTGACGCTGCGCGACCGCCCGACGCTGGATGAGGTCGACATATACATTCTGATTTCACCGCTTGTGAAGTAATCTCTGCTCGTCTGATATTTTATTATGCTACCACTGCATTTTGTATCATGTATTTATTTGATGCCATTTCTAATTGATCGGGATTTCCCAGGATGTATATGCTAACCTGCAAGTGCTTGATGGCTATCTGTAATCACCTTTCGTGGCATGGCTTATGTGATGAACATCGACATGTTTTGCAGTTCTTTTCCCACATGTTCTGCCCTTGTCTGGTATCTCACCAATAGCAAGAGAATTAATGGTTGAGCTTTTGGTTGACATGCCTTATTTTTTGAAGACGAGGCATGACGTTATTTGTCACTAAGACATTGCTAATTGTTCAAAGTAATTGCAAGAGGCAAATGACAAGTAGTAGAATTGTCATTTTCATTGATAGGATTTGTTACATCCCGTAGAGACGCGAAGGTACAAAGGGACGCGAGAGCGTCGGGGCAAAGGATGCCAAGGGAGAGGCTGCGTCGGTTCCCTTCTAATTAAGCACACATTTAATTCTAACACTTGTCGTAATCTCTGCTTGTCCATGTAGTATCATTAGCTCGAAAGAGTCTCCTTCAAAAACCCCGTGGGAAAAATTTGAGGAGTAATGTAGAATATGTTGCTAAAACTCTTTCAAACCTAGTGGGAAAAATAAGGAGAAAATGATGCAACATATAATGGTTATTATCTTTTTTAACTCAATACGAGAAAACTCAGAGTTTAGAGGACAGTAAATATGTCGTATATACTTTCTTAAAAACCCTGTGAGAAACAGAAAATAAGACATATGGCCTTGTGTTGATATTACCTCATTAAAAACCTTTTTGAGAACCTGTATAGTAAACTTGTGAAGGAAAAAAGAGTAATATGATGCCTTGAACATGAACAATTCAGAAAGATACTCCCCCTAATTCTTGGGTATTTCAAAGCCGTCGAATACTAATTCTAGGAACGAAGTTGGTAGAGACTTTGTGAACAAACGTACAAGTTTGTTGTATGATTTGACTTGCAAGATGAGCAATATAGTGATATTGCTTATTTTGTAACGTGTTTGCATCCGGGCAACACAAGAAACATTTTCGTTGAGATAATGGTTGGTGGATGTAGCCATGAGGTCTGTTTTGAAGACTCTTCATGAGAGGGCTATCACGCCAAGTAGGAACACTAAGCTTGTCTACAATCTGACATAGTGAGGATCTGATCGATGTATCCAATGATATCGGTGTTCATATTTCTGTGAAACTGAAAAACCAGGACAAGATGTTTGATGCCTTTGGAGATATTGATAGATATTCTTGAGTCCCAACCAATTGTGTTTGGTGGATCCAGTGGCATTATGGAACATTGAGTCCCAATATCTCATTTCCATCATCTCTTGGTCTAAATAGATCTTTCTCTACGTCTAGAGAATGAACTACCATGAGAGTTATGGATGGATAAGATTTGTCCACATTAAATTTCTCCAATATATTTTGGATATATACAACATAGTACACCATAATGTATGAATGAAGGTGCTCAAGTTGTTGTCACGAGTGGTATTTTGGTTTACCAAATCCTTCATTTTAAACTCCATCATTTAGATGATTACACGCGTCGTCATTGCAGACAAACAAACATGGATAATCATCATTGTAGGGGTCAGTTGTACCATATGTATCGACAACAATAAGTCGTATGGTGACTTACTGATTTCACACAATGTATGTTGCATTTTGCATTTCGATTCAGAATTGAGATTCAATCGGAAATCAATCATATATGTCTATATCTAGTGATCCACATGGATATGTAATCACTACATCTATCAACTGCAAAGATAGATGACTTTGTACTGCCAATGATATAAGTTATCGAAAAGAGATTCCACCTCTGGAGAATAGTTGGGTATCTGCGTGAACCCTTGTGATACAACACTTGCTCTATGTTTCATCACCTGCGTGAACCCTAGAAGAAAATTGATGTAGGTATTGCTTATGAATACCTTTCCATTATTGAGCAAGATCATTTCTACCTAGATTATACCTTTTGTTTGAGTTCAGTCCGAGTGTTGATCACACTTTGCCATGGCCATGGTCTTTGGATCTGAATCACTTGAAAGGTTTTTTCAATCTAGTTGAGAAATGTATGTCAACAATTGTAGACTTCTGGCTATATGTTTCTCCAGAATCTATATATCATTATATAGTTGATGGAAATATCGTTACCCATGGTGACTGCTCGCAATTTCCCAATGCGGTTGAGTCGGGTATTCCGATGTCCCGATTATTGTGTGCACTATGACCTGGGTTGGTGGAGGTTTCCCATCCACTGGGTGTATACTACCCATTAGGTGTTTGTCAACGTAAAGTTGACATGCATTTACTGATTCAGAAGCCTTGATACCCTTGCTTGCAAGATGCTGAATCCTGATGTACTATTGTCGTACTTCTTCCCCTGTTGCTTTGAACGGGGAGTTGAGTGGTTTTACTTGGTACCTCCACTCTTCCCGACATATTTTTGCAGGATTGTAGGATTGTGCGACACCTTTATAATCAGTAAATGAATCTGGCAGGTTACTTGCAATGTGTTGCAAATCTTTTGAACGCATGGTTCCGATCTTTGAGTACATGGATTTGAGGCAGAAATGTGTTGAACATTACACTAATTTCCTGGCATTCTTTATGGTACTTGAAATCTCCTCCTAATGCCTGGAAATGTTTCTCATTTAATCAGCATACTGGCCTTGAATAACTCCCCATGTGAGGGGCTTGAGGTATTGACGGTAATACAGTTATTCCTCAGATAGATACCAACTATATGTTGAGGGGCCAATGATGTATGCCGGATGGTTATATCGGCATGCAACCGAATTACTGCGGATGGGAAATACTTGGTAAATTTCCATGTATCAAAGATAGAGGGGAATAATATTATGCAGTTTGGTCATGAGTGTGTAAGGCTGCATGACTCCAACGTAAAGTTGGTAAGTTGCAATTCGAAGTAAAGATCATGCAATGAGCTAAATTCTTTGGATGGAATTCTACCAAACCATTTTGAGTCTAGACATTAGGACAAATTGCTAAACTTCAATCCGAGAGCCATAGAGAAGGCACTCAAGAAGAATTATGCAATGCTATCCATACGATTTGCTTGAAATCGATGTCAGGATAATGAGCCAATGGTTTCGTGTGAATAAAGCACACAGTTAAGACCATCATGTAGATATGTCTTTTACAACCACAGAATACCTGAATAGTCCACTCAATGGTTGGGAAGAGCCACTTATCTCGACTTGATGCATTCAAGGAGTCTGAGTACTTCATCATACACTTTAAGGTGTGCGAACCTTAAAATTTGCCTCCCCGTGTCACATGTAGTGCACACAAAATCCAAATATTGTTAGAATTTAGCATCATAATGATCATAAACCATCGGAATTGCTGATAGTTTCGGTTTCAACCCAATGTCAATGATGACCAAAGCGGGAATGCCAAGTTTGTCATGCAAAAGACACTCTGAAAAACTATCTCGCATGCAACATGTGCTACGGGTTTCGTAGTATGTGTAGTGCAATGCCAATGATACATAGAGAATATGCTTGCCATATCCGTTGCATATGGTAAAGAGAAGATATTCCTCTTTGTTGTCATCACAAGTTTCACTATGGAGACTATTTTGACGAATACCTCTATAGTTTAGTAGGATACGAGTTAAACCTGGGAAGCGATAAAGCATCCCGACGTTACTCGAGTACCCACAAGGACAGTAAATATGACTTGGGTTGAGACAACAAATATGACATCGCGTCTAGCGATTTTAAAATATCTCTTTTTTCTCAATGAGAGTGGAAACATTTCACTTCCCCGAGTATAGAGTTTGTGGTCGATATGTCCACAAGGCACATATCATCTTTCATCAGATTGACTCCCGTAGAAATCTATATATAGACATGAAAATTCTCAATATGAAAATCACTGTCAGATATATAGAATACATACAAATGTATTTGTACCAAAGTGCTGATACAATATATTGTGATATACAATACATGATGACAACAATACTTACGTTGTTGTTACAGCATCATAAATGAACATAAATTATATTTACCACTCAGGAGATTGAGAGACTATTCATAGTCTCCAAACATGTCGGTTGAGGCATATTCAACCACACGTTCTCCGTGCCCATATGATCCCGTCATCACTGGTGATGTCGGGTTGAAGGTTGAAGTGAGCTTCAAACCTTTGTAAGAGTTAATCTAGTTGTAGTATTAGGTATGGTCACGTAGTAGTCCAAAGAGTCCTAGTACTAGTCGGTTTAGTGTTCACGTAAGTAAATCAGACAAGTGCTTGTACGAGTCCGGGTCTCCGTCGTGTTGGTTGCCGACTCGGCGACGTGTTGGACGGGGTGGCTGTATCCCTTTATATACTGAGCAAATAAACGAAAAAGGTGCAAGTCGACCGCACCACAAAAAGAGTTTCTTCTGTTCATTCGCAAGCTTACGTATAGAGAGTCACCGGCTACACACGTACGTACAAGCCAGCCAGATCGATCAAGCTGCTTGCTTGATAGCTAGCTAGTTTTGCACGTATTTTGTGTAGCTTCTGGGCAATTTGGTCTAGTGATCAAAAGCCAACAATTGGTATTAGAGCCTCGACGAGCTACGATCAACGATGACGGACAGCGACGCAGAGTCGGTCAAGTCCGGCAACGGCGGTTCCAAGGCGAACAAGAACGGTGACAAGGTGAATAAGGGCGGCAAGTCAGCGACCGGTGGTGGCGGAACGGGCGGCGCCAACGTGCAGGCGCATCGCAACATCCCCATCCAGTACCCGATGCTCACCGACGCCAACTACGGCGTGTGGGCAGTCAAGATGAAGATTATTCTCCGAACCCTTCGAGTGTGGGAGGCCATCATGGACGAAGACGTCGACGAGGAGTGCGACGAAGGTGCCATGGCCGCCATAGCCCAGTCTGTGCCAGATTTCGTGCTGATGACATTGGCGGAGTTCGAGACAGCAAGAGAGGCGTGGAACGCACTCAAAGAGATGAGGATCGGAGAAGATCGCGTCACGAAGGCTCGGGCACAAGTGCTGAAGCGCTAGTTTCACAAGTTGCAGATGGAGGAAACTGAATCGGTGAACGACTATGCCATGCGTCTGACTACATTGGTGGGGGAGATCCGCGTGCTTGGTGCAAAGCTCGAGGAGACCGAGATTGTGGAGAAGTTTTTCAACTCAGTGACTGATAAATTCACGTACATTATCGGCATGCTCGAGCAGCTTTACGACATCGACGACATGACCATAACAGAGGCGATCGGACGCTTGCGGACATGGGAAGAGAATGCCCGTGGCTGTCGGAAAGGCAAAGGAGGAGGTAGTGACCAACTCATGTACTCGCGCGCAGACTGGGAGGCCCCAAGTAGCAAAGGAAGGCGTGACGCTGGTGAAGGCTCAAGCAACGCGAAGCGCGGCGGACAAACCGGAAAAGGCAAGCCACAAAGTCGTGGTAAGGCGGACCAATCTAAAGAGCGGAAGCCACGGAACTTGGATATGTCCGAGGTCAAGTGTATAACTGCAATGAGATGGGTCACTTTGCGAAGGATTGTTCGGAGCCTAACAAGTGGGAGATCAAGGCAAATTTGGCGAAGCAGGAAGACGAACGTCCAGGTCTTCTGATGGCCGAAGTTTGTGATCTCGTCCAAACAGCGGTTGTGAAACCAAACCGGAAGGTGCTACTTCATGAGAAAAAGGTAACACCAAAGTTATCCGGAAACCAGAATGTATCGTGGTATCTAGACACAGGTGCCAGTAACCACATGACAGGGTGCAAGGAGAAGTTCCTCAAGCTAGAATATGATGTTCAAGGCTCGGTCAAGTTCGGTGATGGTTCAAATGTGGAGATTTGCGGGCAAGGTTCTGTCCTCTTCGAGGGTCCCACAGGAGAACATCACATACTCACCGGAGTGTACTACATTCCACGGCTTCGCAACAACATCATCTCTATCGGGAAACTTGACGAGAATGGATGCAAGGTGGATATTGAGAACGGAGTGATGACGATTTTTGACAACCTCCGAAACGTGCTAGCCCATGTTAATCGCACACGGAACAGGCTCTATATCCTCAACCTTGATCAATCTCAACCGGAGTGTTGGCTCGCCAAGAGTGATGATGATTCATGGTTATGGCATGCTAGATTTGGACACGTCAACTTCTATGCCTTAAAGAAGATGTCGAAGATGGAGATGGTATCTGGGATGCCGTTTATTGACCATGTTGATCGAGTATGTGATGGGTGCTTGGTTGGAAAACAACACCATAGGCCGTTCCCTGCTCAGTCTACCTATCGTGCAAGTGATGCACTCGAGCTGCTCCATGGTGATCTATGTGGCCCTATCACCCCAGCAACTCATGGAGGAAAGAAGTACTTCTTCCTTGTGGTAGATGACTACTCGAGATATATGTGGGTCATTCTCCTACGATCTAAAGATTAGGCGTTTGAAGCGTTCAAGAAGCTGAAGGCTGCAACGGAGATGGAACACAAGCTGAAGGTTCGCGCTCTACGGATGGATCGTGGCGGAGAGTTTACGTCGAACGAGTTCAACGACTACTGCGAGAAGATTGGCATAAAGAGGTTCCTCACGGCACCTTATACGCCGCAGCAGAATGGGGTTGTTGAAAGGCGCAATTGAACCGTCGTTGACATGGCGAGAAGTTTACTCAAGAGCAAGAACTTGCCGGGGACTTTTTGGGGAGAAGTTGTCTCGACAGCGGTCTATCTTCTCAACCGGGCTCCAACAAAGGCGGTGATTGGCAAGACTCCGTATGAAGCAATTTACGGACGGAAGCCGAATGTGTTTCATCTACGGACATTTGGGTGCGTGGCGCATGTGAAGACGGCGGAGCCGCATCTCTCAAAGCTTGCCGATCGCAGCACCAAGATGGTGTTCATCGGATAAGAGAGGAGTTTCGGCACCAAGGCATACCGCTTCTACGATCCACGAACCAAGCGTCTACGGATTTCACACGACGTCGTGTTTGAAGAAAACCAAGCGTGGAATTGGAGCGCAACATCCGACGATGCTCCAAATGGTAACATATTCATAGTTGAATTTCCAACTGATGATGATGCAGGGGAGGACGTCCAGGTGGTTGGCAAGACGCACAACCAAGGTGACCATAATGGTAGTGATCATCATGGTGACGACACCGACGACGACGCGCATGGGTCGCAAGGTGATAGCGACAACGACGCGCATGACACGGGTGGAGATCTCGATAACGAGGCGCATAGTGACGATGACAATCAAGATGATGGTCACGGTCACGACGACTACGCCGACGACGTGGGTGCCAACGACCCAGCATCTACCACGCCCGAGACTCAACCGTCTTCCTCAAGTGCATCGACGCCGACACAATTTGTGTCGCCTCCTTCGCAAGCCACAACGGATTCTTCCGGGCCTCGTCGCTACAAGACCCTCAAGAAAGTCTACAAGTACGCAAAGCCAGTTACGCTTGAGTACTCTGATTTGTGTTTACTCGGAGTTTAGGAGCCGGCGAACTTCGTAGAGGCGAGAAAAAGTTCAAGTTGGATGCACACCATGGATGAGGAGATGAAGGCGATCGAGAGCAATGGCACGTGGACTTTGGTAACCCGACCTCCGAACCAAAAGGCGATAGGTTTGAAGTGGGTTTACAAGTTGAAGAAGGACACGAAGGGTGCCATTGTGAAGTACAAGGCAAGACTCGTTGCAAAGGGCTACGTACAACGTCAAGGAGTTGACTATGAGGAGGTGTTTGCACTGGTTGCTCGAATCGAGACGGTAAGAGTGCTCCTAGCTTTGGCAGCACAAGAGGATTGGAAGGTTCATCATATGGATGTGAAATCCGCTTTCCTCAACGGCGACCTCAAAGAAGAAGTGTACGTGGAACAACCCCACGGCTACGAGAAGAAAGGCGAAGAAGGGAAAGTTTACAAGCTCAAGAAGGCACTTTACGGGCTGAAGCAAGCGCCAAGAGCATGGAACGCAAAGTTAGACCGAAGTTTGATCTCGCTCGGGTTCAAGAGATGCCTCCTCGAGCACGCGGTCTATACAAAGAACTCCAAAGGATCAAAGCTTCTAGTTGGAGTTTATGTCGACGATCTGATTATCACCGGAGATAGCGCGCAAGAAATTGAACGTTTCAAGGCGCAGATGAAGAAGAAGTTTAGCATGAGCGATATGGGATTACTCAGCTATTACTTGGGCATCGAAGTGAAGCAAAGCTCCGGGGAGATTTCCCTATGTCAATCGGCTCACGCGGTCAAGCTATTGGACAAGTGTGGCATGACAGATTGCTACGAGACACAAGCTCCAATGGACCAACGCCACAAGTTGAGCAAGCGTAGCTCAAATCCGCCGGTGGACACCACAATGTATCGAAGCGTTGTGGGCAGCCTAAGATATTTGGTGCATACCCGACCTGACTTGGCCTATTCAGTCGGGATCGTGAGTCGTTTCATGGAGAATCCGACAACCGAACACATGAGCGCGGTCAAGCAAATCTTGCGCTATGTGAAAGGCACTATTAATCTTGGCTGCACGTACAGAAAGGGAAATGAAGGATTGATCCTTCGTGGATACTCAGATAGTGACATGGCAGGTGATGTGGATGACCGGAAAAGCACAACGGGCATGATATTCTATCTTGGCCCAAATCCTATCAGCTGGAATTCTCAGAAGCAAAAGGTGGTTGCGCTGTCTTCATGCGAGGCAGAATACATAGCGGCAAGCACGGCGGCTTGTCAAGCAGTGTGGCTGAGAAGATTCCTAGCTGATCTTGCAAAGCGGGAGGTGCAGAAGGTGTCGTTGAAGATCGACGACCAAGCTGCAATCTCATTGTGCAAAATTCCGGTTCATCACGAGAGGAGCAAGCACATAGATACCCGGTTCCACCATATCCGGGAGTGCATTGAGGAAGGGATGATTGAAGTTCAGCACGTGAACACGAAGGACCAGCTTGCCGACATTCTCACGAAGTCCCTCGGTCGACAGAAGTTCATCGAGATGAGGAAGAAAGTGGGAGTACAAGCTATGGAGACAAAGCAACCAGATTAAGGAGGTGAATGTAAGAGTTAATCTAGTTGTAGTATTAGGTATAGTCACGTAGTAGTCCAAAGAGTCCTAGTACTAGTCGGTTTAGTGTTCACGTAAGTAAATCGGACAAGTGCTTTACGAGTCCGGGTCTCCGTCGTGTTGGTTGCCGACTCGGCGACGTGTTGGACAGGATGGTTGTATCCCGTTATATACTGAGCAAATAAACAAAAAAGGTGCAAGTCGACCGCACCACAAAAAGAGTTTCTTCTGTTCGTTCGCAAGTTTACATATAGAGAGTCGCCGGCTACACACGTACGTACAAGCCAGCCTCGTGTACGCACGCACGGCCAGATCGATCAAGGTGCTTGCTTGATAGCTAGCTAGCTTTGTACGTATTTTGTGTAGCTTTTGGGCAATTTGGTCTAGTGATCAAAAGCCAACAACCTTTGCCTTTGAGTTCGTTGTATCCCGGGAATTGATGATATAGAATAATCAAATGCTAAGATCTGAATCTAATGCCTTATAATGTACTCCCTTCGTCTGGGAAAAATTGTCTCTGGGGACATTTTTGCTAAAACCACCTCTCCTTTCCTCCGACAAACAACACACTCCCCACGCCAGAGTCAGAGCTCCCTTGCTCGTCTCCCCCTCGCCGGAGCTCTCCCGCGCCAGAGCTCACCTCCTCTGCTCCCCCGCGCAGCTCTCTCGTGCATCGCCGGAGCTCCCTCTCCCCACGCCACCGCCGCGTTGCTTCCCCCCTCGTCGTTCCTCTTATCGTTCCCCATGGCGAATCACGGCGAGGAAGGCTTGATTTTTCTCGAGCTGCCATCTGACGGTGTCCTTCCCCTAGGGCGGTGAGCCGGAGCTTCCCCTGCGCGTCATCGACCACCTCCTCACTGGCTGGACGCTGTCGACCACGAACCCAGTATTCTCCAAGCGCACGGCGCTGTGTTGGTCGCCGAGACGCCGAGGCTGAGGCGGAGCTCCAGGCCATCAAGGTCGTGTACACCGCCGAGTCCAACAAGTGCCGCTAACTCCCCGACTGGTCCAAGGCACCTGCCCCCGCCTCCGTCTGCCCATGGCCCAACCCAGTTCCCTCGCCCTCTCTTGCCAAGGTGCGGCTCCCCCCTCTTCTTGCCTCCCGCTTTCCCCTTCTTGTACTCAAAAATGCTTCTTTTGAGTACATTAGCTGCCAAATTTAGTCTATCTTGAAGCTTGGGAGCTTCTTTAGCAAGTTCACTGTAAAATTGAGTACAAGATCACTGAAAAATTTCTGAAGTGTATGTTCTGCAGTCACTGAATTTTCTGGAGTGCATGTTTACTGAATTTTCTGGAGTGTATGTTCACTGAATTTGGTTTTCAGTATTGTTAAGAGTTCAAATCAATAGTGCAGGTTCGTGTACATGGCCACCCCATGGCCATGCATTGGGGCGCTCCTGGGAGAGAAGATTCATGGCCATCCTAGCTAGCTGCTAGGTGAAGAACGCGTTAAGTTCTTGTTGTCCGTGGCAAAAGCTTGGACGATCGAGTAGGAGTAGCTAGCAGTGTTGATGGTGTGTGGTGTAGAGAACCATGCAGATGTCATCGGCAGGCATTCATAGTCTAAATTTCATTGATGTCAAATTTTATTTATGTGTCAAGTTTGAAATCAACTTGACTGAACATCAACTTGTTCTGGTTTAGTGTAGAATCACTTAAGTAGATGGAGTAGTTATTTTTTATACTCTCACTGAAGACTGTGTTGCTAAATTGACATCAAGTTTAGGAACAAGTGTGTTCCTAAATAATCTTCAGTTTCCACTATATTTACTGTCAAGTCTAAATTCTAATCTTTACTGTCAAGTCTGATTTATCTCTAAACATTGGTTACAGTAAATTAGTGGTTAACTGGACATAAGGATTAGATCTTAGCTAGTGCTCTTTTCAGATGGCTTGTTCTTAAAATTTGGTACTCCATTTAGAGTAACTTAATTCTCAATATTAACCGTTTCAGTTTCTAACAAGTTTCTTCCATGTGTTCTGAATTAAGTACAGTCAATGATGAAGTGATCTCTTCTCCAAGTTGCCTGAAATTGAATCAGTCATTTAGTTAACTTGGATTTTTTTTCCAAAATCTAGACATTTAGTCAAGTTTCTTCCATGTGTTCTGAATTAAGTACACTATGGGATCATTTTATTTTACTATACATTTGCTTGCAACTGGTTTTAGAAGTATTGCTTGTTTTCCAATTTATGCTCTTTTTGATCTTTTATGCATAATTTTAGAAGTATTGCTTGTCAAAAGAGTGTTTAGAGATTTTAGGGCCACGCCTAGAAAATCATACCAAGAGTACAAAAGATGAAAAGAGATCTTTCTTGTTGTGGCCAAAAGAAATGGATGGATATACGTAATGTAGGAGGAGGATCATGTTTTCAGTGCCTTAGTACACAAAAGTAGGCAAAGTTTTTGTAAGAATATACTTAAATCAAGTTTATTGAGTTAACCAAATCAAGTTTATTCAGTTAAGGACAAAATTATTTTGATCAAGTAATTACCGTGACAACATTGCAACATTTCTTCAGAGTACATGATCAATTTTGCCCCTTTTTGGTAAAGGGGTGCAGCAACTTTCTGGGATTTCTGAAACTGTAGTCACTAGGACAATATACAGTCACCTGCGACTTCTGAAACAATACTGTCACTTGGACAATTCAAAACAGTTAAGTGTTTCTGGGATTCTTTTTTCTTCAGGAAGGCATGGTTTTGTTTTTCTTCTTCTTTTTTCTCTAGTGTGCCATGTCTTTTTTAGACTAAAAGTGAATCAGAGCAAAAATCTTCTATGTCAGTGTGATAGAAATAAGAAGACAAAATTGGACTAAAATGAATGACTGAAGTTGGACAATTGGAAACATTAGGCATGTTTGCAATTGGACAAATGGTGTATAAATCCAAATAAATCAAATAAATTCAAATGATTCAAATAATCTTAGTTTGCAATTGGAAACTTTAGGCATGTTTGCAATTGGACAAATGGTGCACACTTGTTTATTTCCTCTCTATTGACCTAATTCTAGTGGAACTTTGGTTGGTTAGTGCTCTTCTGTTGCTTTCGACTAATCTTAGTTTGACGGACCTGACTTGTGCTCATTTGCAGTGGACTTCACATTCCAAAGGAGGGACAGAAGACCAGTCTACCTGACAAGGACATGGCATAGGTTGTAGACAAATACTGTGGGCTATCTCAGTTTAACTACGTATTGCTTCAAGTAATTGACACAACTGCAATTTTATAACTTGCCTATACCCATGTCCTACCTACTGGAGTAATTATTCATTGACATGATTAATTGACAGAATCTGGATTAATTGATTATTACCAAAATCTGAGTAATCTTCTCAAGTTACATGATCAGTTGTGCTTGACTGAAAATTTTGACAGGAGTAACAGAGGCATAACAGTAGAAATTACAGGTATAGATTGCTTTGTTCAACAAATTTCCTATCAGTCCAACAATGTTTTTGAATCTAAACTTTTTCAGTTAACAGAGCCTGAACCTGAACACGTTCAGTTAATAGAACCTGAACTTTTTAACCTTCCCTCTCCCTTTCAGGCGAATGTGGATGTTGCACACTATTGTGAAGGTGTAGCACTGCCCAATTAAATTTCCACTTCACATATCTACTTCAATTTCTACTACAAATTCACCTTTTCAACAGCAGACACGGGGCAGAGAAGTCAGACGGCAAGGAGGAGCGGAAGCATCAGATGGCGAGGACTCGATCGGGGGGCGTTGGCATCGCCCAACAACAGCAGCATCAGAGGATGGAGGGAATCGCGGCGACAGCAGAAGAAAGCGGCGGCCAGCGACTTGCCCAAATCACGCACTGGCGGCCATGGGCGCGAGGAAGTGGGCAGAGGATGAGGGCGCGGGCCGCACCAGCTAGGGACGCGAGCAGGGCGACGAGGGAGGTGCCATCAGCAGTGGAGGAGGCGTGCGTCTAGTTGGTTGCCACGGAGGAGCAGTCGCCTCCGTGTGGGCGGCGGCGCACCTCGCCTTCGTGCGTGCGGCGCAGGTGGGCAGGGGCGTCGCAGATTGGCAGCGGTAGCGCAGCGGCAACGCAGGTGGGCGGTAGCGCGCTGGGCTCTACGGTGGCCGCCGACTGCGCGCTGGGCTTGTTCCTGCCGTGGGCGTCCGTAGGAGGAAGAAGCAAAGGGATAATTAGTAGGAGATTTGAAATCCTAAGGGCTTTTTTTGCAAAAACCATAATGAACTACGCCGTGGACAACTTTTTCAGGACGGAGGGAGTATAAGAGAACTTTTTTCTGTTAGCGATGTGATCCTGACTAGAAGTGAATTCTGGATTGCACACATTATCCCATGAGACATAAGAGCGATCATGATGTCCGTGGCCCAGATAGGGCAGTGGTGGCCATTGAGGGCGAATGCCTCAAATTCTCTAGCCATCGGTTACCAGAGATAATTAATTTTACAACGAGTAAGTTAAAGACCATCATAGATGATGTTGTAATAAACTTAGCAAAATCAATGAGTATTTGAAGAAGTTAGCTTGAAACCATTAGTGTGAATTTTAAATTGCTAAGTATGACACCTTGAAGATAATCTCCAAAATATAATAGATCTGCAGCATAGGGAGTATAATATGATGAAATCAATAGATACTCACTCCTGATGCCTTATGTCATGACTTAATAAAATGTGTGGGAGAGCATTTTGTAAAGCAATCATAATGTCGAAACGATAAAATACATGCTTTATCAGTAGTCATCAATAATTTGTGTAGGCAGTAAATTCATATGACTACCTTGTGCTCAAGCATCAATTTAAAGAAATCACTTTGAATTTTGCATCCGTATTTGCAAGAACTTGAAAATCTCACTTGCAAATAGATGTATTAATCTCTACATGTGTTTAACATGGAGATTGATACATCATAGAAATATTCCGAAATGCATTGTACTCAACGGAGAAACAATACCATAGAAGTACTTAATTTATCTTTGCAAGAAATTAAAAATCTCAATCATTAATAAATGTAATTAATCACAACATGTGATAGACGTGGAAATATGTTACATCAATTTAAAATTTGGAATACATGGTACTCGACAGATAAACATTACTGAAACTGAAAAAGCCAAAAGCGAATTAGAAAAGAAAACGAAAAATGGCAATAGGCTAGCACAGTACAACCTACTTCCGTGGCTAAGCCACCTTCTTTATTTTTTCGTTTTTTTTCTTTTCTTTCCTGCTCTTACATCATAGGCTAGTGCCCACTAGCCAACTAGGCCTAGCGTGATGGCTTTTCAATAGCCTGTACCCATGAGTGAATGGATAAGGGAGGCGACCGAACATCTCGTTCCCATCGCGAATCGTCCCTAAGTGTATTTTCAGTCGTTGGCCTGCCAGAAACGCCTAAAATCATCGCCCGAGGGTGAGCCGGCGCAAAAAATGAGCCTGGGGGCGAGTTGGTCCCCAGCCGTCGGCCCCAGGGCCGTCCTCAGGCGCGTTTAAAAAATAAAAAGTATAGCAAATTTCGGCACAGTTCGGCGAAGTTCGGCTAAACACGACAAATTTCGGCCAACTTGGGCATATATTTAGACAAAGTTCGCCGATTTTCATTACATAGCAAATATATAATAAACTAATCTAAAAGAAACTGGCTGAACATCGAGTAGTCGCCGTCATCGCCGCCATCCTCGTCATCGGCCTTCTCCTCCTTGACGCGGGCGCCCCTGCTGGACCCGGCGTCGCCATGGCGGTCTGGTAGCGGCGACGTCGCGTCGTCGTCGTCGTTGCTGTCGTCGATGACAACGACTCCTCCTTCGTCGCGGCCCCGGCGGCGCTCCGCGAAGCGCTGCAGGGCAGCGCACAGGCGCTCCATCGCCATCTTGAGGGAGTCCTGGCGTGCCCATTCAAGGGCCGCGTCGTCGTCGCGCTCGACCTCGCCGTGCTCCATCTTCACGGCGGCGAGCCCCGGCTCTGCCTTCACCGGCGCGAGCCCCGACTCCGTCTTTGGCTTGACGAAGCGCGGAGGAGGAGCCGATGAGGAGGCGCGCCGATCGCCCTCGTTGATGACGATGCCGGCGCTGCGAGTGCGCCGGCCGAGCGGCGACTCGGCCGCGGGCTCGGCCTTGACGCCGAGCAGCGCCGGAGTGCCGGAGGAGTGCGAGGAAGAGCGCGAGGAGGAGGAAGAAGAGGAGGAGCCGAACCTCCTTGGCGCCCATGGCCCGTCGCGTCGATGGTGCGCCTGGGCGGCCGCCCTCGCCGGGGGGTACGCCAACGGCGGGTCGTTGCCGCCCTTGAGGTGCATCAGCATGCCCTCGAGTGTGCGGCCGGGGACGCCCCACCACAGGTGGCGCCCCTCGCTGTTCTTCAGGCCGCCGACCACCGCCGCGCCGTTGGTGGACGCCATCCGCTGCTGCTGACGGCGCTCGAAGTACGCCGCCCAAGCCGCATGGTTGTCGGCGGCGTACTAGGGGAGGGAGAGTTGGGCGTCGGTGAGGGAGGCGCGCACGACGTCGACCTCCTCGGCGAAGTAGGCAGGTTTGGCCACGACGTCGGGCAACGGGGGAATGACCACTCACCCGTTGTTGAGCCTCCAGCCCGTCGGTCCGGCGCGCATGTCCGGCGGCGCCGGAATGTTCGCCTGGAATAGGAGTCAGGACTCCTGTTCGCGGAGCGTGCGGCGGCCGAAGCCGTTGGCCGCCGCCTAGTCTCCGGGGAAATGCTCGGCCATCGGGGAGGGGAGGGAGAGGGGAGGGGCTAGGCGGCGGCACTCGGGAGAGGGGAAGGCTCGGCGGCGGCGCTCGGGAGAGGTATGGCTCGGCGGCGAGGGCTGGGCTGGTGTGGCCACAGGCGAGCGAGGCCACGAGTTTATATAGCCACGCCGCGTCCGTGTGTACGCGTGCGAGGGAGGGGAGGCGTCAGCGCGCCGTCCCGTGACGCACCGCCCATGAGGAATCAATGGCAAGGCTGACCGGCGGCGGCAGCCTTGCCATTGATTCCCCACGGGAACCAAGGCGTTGGGGGAAGACGAGGCGCGGTGTCGCTGACGCGGCTGGTCCACGGCTTTTTCGCGCCAAAACCACTCGCCCCGGTGCCCTCGGGCGCCCCTTAGCGCGCCGGGTTCGGTCTGGGTCCGCTGACGCTGATTTCGTCCCAGGCCGGCGAAAATCGGGCTTCTGGGGACGCGACTGAGCCGTTTTTTCAGCGCCGGCGCGAAAAAATCGTCTGGGGAGGCCTTCCTGGGGCGCGGCTGGAGATGCTCTAAGTTCAATCCACAGCTGTAGCTATCAGCACCACCACCACCAACCTCTGCCACCGGCGACTGTCTCACCAACGCGAGGTAGAAGGCCCCGACGCAACATCCTCGAAAGAAGAAGATCCTCCAGGAAGGTGTGTCCCGGGCGCGACTCCATTGGAGTGGCCATGTGCCAGCGGCGGGGCGACGACGGGCCGATGGAGCCGGTTGCTCCGTTGCCGAAGACGTCCCCAAGCGCAGCAGTCGCGCGGGGAGGCACAACCCGGGGCTAGCGCTCGACGGAGAAGCCCCAACGGCCACTGCCTCGTGTGCTGAGCGCGGGAGCATGACACGGCCGGGCAGCGGCCATGTGCAGGAGGGCACACAGCTGGGCGGCCGGGCGCGGGGGCACGTCACAATGCGGAGGCCGTGGTCTGGGGCGCGATGTAGAGGGCGCGAGTTCGGTGGCGTGAAGGGGCGCGGCGCGGCTGGGCGGCGGCCACGGCTGCTCGATGGCGAGGCCTCCGGCAGGCTGGGAAGCGGGCCGCCGAAAGCCATGAGGCGACATTGAGCGCCCGTGCGAGGCAAATGCGGAGTATTGGCAGGGTACACCCGCGGGTAAGCAAGGTCGGCGAGGAAGGCCGGCATGTGCGGCTGCTCGATGGTGGGAGCCAGGCCTCACACATCGTCGGTGGTCACGCGAAGGCGTAGGCGTGCCTTCCCAGAATCTCGGTGACAGTAGGCGCTGGAATCCAAACGACATAGCATCGTCAACGACGGCAGGCGTCAGAGATGTGGGCATAACCGCCATCTCTAGCATGATCTGTTTCTCTCAACGGAGAGCAACGGGCTGATAACGTGTTCAAAATAATTGTAAGAGGCAAATGACAAGAGTACAATCGTTGCTCTCAGTGATAGGATTTGTTACAATATATTATACATCCCATAGGGATGCGATGATACAAAGGGACGTGATAGCGTCGGGGCAAAGGATGCTAAGCGAGAGGCTGCGTCGGTTGCCTGAGGCAACCGTATATCTGTTAATAAGGGGAGATTCCCTTCTAACTAAACATGCATTTAATTCTAACACTAATCATCACTAAGGAGATTTTACAACGTGGCCACAGAAGCCAAAGACCAAGCAAATTCGTGGAGTAAACTTGCATGTAGCATTTCTATGACACACATCATGTCATTTCTTTATATCAAGAATGTATCATAAACTTATTGCATGTTCTTTTAGAAAAGAAGGATGACCCATGGCCTCTGCATCTTGAAGATGCATGCAGTCACTTTACTAATTAGTCAAAAAGACCTTACGAAATAATACATCAATACGTCTGAAGTCATCATTTTGGCAACATCTGTCGCTACTCCTATCCATTGATGAAGGGGTTCAGAAAGTGTGAGCCAAACATCCAGACTTCTCATCTAGCCTAACATCTAAAGCCGGAGGCTTCAACCAAGCCACATACATGATCTGGGCCACAAACCGGTCTCACGCACTCATAGGTCATCGTCGCTGTCTTCCATCAATCCATCTTCAGAGCAGGTATTGATACATCGACCTTGCCAGCCTGTCGTCGACGCCCCCATGGCGCCAGACAACGCCTCCTCCCTACACGTGTCCATCATCATGCATCCGTCGTTGAGACTTTGTGAAAGCACAAGTGCTCCCTGGGTGATTTTGGTAATTAATTTCAACATATCTCTTGTTGGACTAATGTTTTCATCTAGTATATTTCAGATAAGTTCAATAATGGAGTGGCATGGACAAGAGGATGTGGAACCCCTTCAAAATGCTAAGGATAAAAGATTGGCTCAAGCTCAAAACTCTGTATTTTACTTTTAGTGATCCAAGATCACATTGAGTCCATAGGAAAAGCCAATACTATTAAAAGGGGATGAGGTGTTGCTTAATGGCTTGCTTGCTCAAAGTGCTTAGTGAGATGCTCCAAAGCCCTCAACCACTTTTTCACATCCACATTTGTCCCAAACCTAAAGTCAAACTTGACCCTATCGAAATTTTCTATCCAGCGCCACCGAGTTCTGTTGGCATAGCCACTGCCGAACCCTAGCCAATTCGGTGTCACCGATGGGATCTTGGTCTCACCAAGATGTGCTTGCAAACTCTCTGTTGCCTACTGCAATAATTTCGGTCTCACCAAAATATGCAATCGATCTCACCGAGTTTGCTTTGCCAACTCTCTGTTTCACTTATTACCCAAATCGCCCCCCCCCCCCCGAGTTTGTGTAATCGGTCAAACCGAGAAGAGCCTTTACCCTAACCCTAGCACACCGGTCCTACCGAGTTGATCATATCGGTCCCACCGAAATGCCTAACGGTCACATTATGAACTAAATCATTCTGACCGAGTTTTCTAATTCGGTCCCACCGAGTTTGGTGAATTGTGTGTAACAGTTAGATTTTGTGTGGAGGCTATATATACCCCTCCACCCACTCTTCATTCGAGGAGAGATCCATCAGAACATGCCTACACTTCCATCATACATTTTCTGAGAGAGAACCACCTACACTTGTGTTGAGGTCAAGATATTCCATTCCAACCACATAAATCTTGATCTCTAACCTTCCCCAAGTTGCTTTCCACTCAAATAATTGTTCCACCAAATCCAATACTATGAGAGAGAGTTGAGTGTTGGGGAGACTATCATTTGAAGCACAAGGGCAAGGAGTTCATCATCAACACACCGTCTATTACCTTTTGGAGAGTGGTGTCTCCTAGATTGGTTAGGTGTCACTTGGGAGCCTCCGTCAAGATTGTGGAGTTGAACCAAGGAGTTTGTACGGGCAAGGAGATTGCCTATTTCATGAAGATCTACCCTAGTGAGGCAAGTCCTTCGTGGGCGATGGCCATGGTGGGATAGACAAGGTTGCTTCTTCGTGGATCCTTCATGGGTGGAGCCCTCCATGGACTCGCGCAACCATTACCCTTCATGGGTTGAAGTCCCATCAACGTGGATGTACGATAGTACCACCTATCGAAACCACGCCAAAAATCTCTGTGTCTCCAACTACGTTTGCACACTCCAATCCCATCCCTTTACATCCTTGCAAATTGCATGCTTTACTTTCCGCTGCTCATATACTCTTCTCATGCTTGCTTGATATGTATTGTGAATGTTTAAACTTGTGCTAAAACTCTACCTTAACTTGAAAGAAAATAAAACTCCACCCTTCTTTGTTAAGACTCTATTCATCCCCCTCTAGACACCTCTTCTCGATCCCTTTCAATTGGTACCAGAGCTTTGGTCTCCATTGCTTTGGTTTAAACACCTTTGGAGGAAGATGGATGAGTCTATGTTGGGGAGTCTTAGACATAGAGTGCCTATTCTTGATGGAGAGAACCTTCATGAGTGGAAAATTGAGATGCTTGAGATTTTCAATGAATATCATTTGAACAAGTACATTACTAGCCCTTGTGCACCTCATGTTGATCCTTTGCATCCTACTTTTGATGAGTCTATTGTCATGATCCGTAATCTTAGAACTGTCAATTTAATCACTAGAGGTTTGCCTAAGAACTTGCTTGCTAGCTTGCCTACTCTTGATTGTGCCTAGATCATATGGAGATTCCTTGAGTAACGATTTCCAAATTATTTCTTGAAAAACTTAGATGAGATTCTTCATAAGTCTATTGCCTTGAGTAAGATGAGTTCCAATGATCCCAAATTTGGTGATTGTCTATTTGAGCTTACTAATCTTACGAGTGCCAAAGGAGATGTTGGAATTATTAGCAGTATCATTTCAGAAGTCATTAGAATTCATAGAGATGAACATTGTGACGGTCATACTTCTAATGAATCACTCTCTCTAGGAATTGATCCACCACATGACGATGTTGAACATGGATACTATGATGAGGATGATGATAGTGACTATGACCTTGATGATGCAATGAGACACTTTGGTCTTAGGGCTAATCTTCGCGGCTACATGGCTGGAGGAAAGGAATGGGTTCTTGATAGTGGGTGTACCGATCACATGACCGGAGACAAGGATATGTTTCATGAGCTTGCTAAAAACGACGGCCCTCGAAAGTATGTCACTTTTGGTAATAACTCAAAGGGTAAGGTGGTTGGCCTTGGTAAGGTGGCCATCTCACATGATAGCTATATACAAAATGTTATGCTCGTTGAATCTCTTGGCTACAATTTACCTTCCGTATCTAGATTTGCTGACTTTGGTTTCAATGTCCTATTTACTGAAGTAGATTGCCAAGTGTTTCGTAGAGATAATCATAAAATGGTCTTTACTGGTACACGTAGAGGTGATCTGTACATTGTTGATTTCACAAGAAAGGCTCAACCTAGAACTTGCTTTATTGCTAAATCTTCAAAAGCTTGGTTGTGGCATAGAAGGTTAGGTCATGTGGGCATGCGAAATCTTGATAAGCTTATTAAAGGTGATCATATCCTTGGAGTAAAAGATGTTATATTTGACAAGGATAGACTTTGTAGTGCTTGTCAAGCAGGAAAACAAGTTGGAGGAAGTCACCCCGTGAAGAACATTATGACCACGAGAAGACCGCTCGAGCTACTTCATATGGATCTCTTTGGTCCCAATGCCTACAAGAGTCTCGGTGGTAACTCATTTGGTCTATTTATAGTTGATGATTTTTCAAGATTTACGTGGGTGTTCTTTCTTGATGATAAATCGCAGGTCCAAAAGATCTTCAAAAACTTTGCTAGGAAGGCCCAAAATAAATTTGAGGTGAAGATCAAGAAGGTTCGGAGCGACAATGGAACGGAGTTCAAGAACGCAAATGTGGATACCTTTCTTGACAAAGAAGGGATTTCACATGAGTTCTCGGCTACGTACACCCCTCCACAAAATGGAGTTGTTGAGAGGAAGAACCGAACTCTTATTGAGATGGCAAGGATGATGCTTGATGAGTACAAGACTCCAAAACACTTTTGGGCGGAAGCGGTTGAGACAGCTTGTCATGCAACAAATCGCTTGTATCTTCACAAGCTGCTCGGCAAGACGGCATACGAGCTTCTCACCGGTAACAAACCCCAAGTTGGATACTTTCGAGTATTCGGCTCAAAGTGCTACATTCTTTATAAGCATCATTGTTCTAAATTTGCTCCTAAATCTCATGAAGGTTTCCTACTTGGTTATGGCTCAAACTCTCACATTTACCGTGTCTACAACAATTTCACCTGAAAGGTTGAAGAGACGGTAGATGTGAAGTTTGATGAATATAACGGCTCGCAAATAGAGAAATTGCCAATTGATGTAGGAGATAAAGATCCTTCGGAAGCAATCCAAGACTTGTCTATTGGCAAGATTTGTCCAATGGAGGTGAAGGAGAGTACCCCGTCCATCCAAGTGGAAGCTTCTACCTCACGACAAGGTGAACCACGAGTTGATACGAAAGCATCCACAAGTGGGACACACCAAGATGAAGAAAACGAGGAAGTACACCAAGATGAACCTCATCAACCTCCTTCTCCACCATGACAAGGAAATGACAACGTCAACAATGAAGAAGGACAAGAAGAAGGACAAGATGATGAAGAAGATGTTCCACCCTGACCCAAGCAAAAGCTCTCACGATTTCAAGCAAGAGTCTCAAGAGATCATCCCGTCGAACAAATCTTCAATGATATTCAAACCGAGAGAATCACTCGCTCTAAAAATCGTTTGGCTAACTTTTGTGAACATTATTCATTCATCTCTAGCATTGAACCTATGAAGGTTGAAGAAGCATTGGAAGATCCGGATTGGATAAACGCCATGCATGAAGAGCTACACAACTTCAAGAGAAATCAAGTGTTGGACATTGGTCGAGAAGCCCAATAACAACCACAACATCATTGGTACCAAATGGGTGTTTCGCAACAAGCAAGACAAAGATGGTCAAGTCGTTCACAACAAAGCACGTCTTGTCGCCCAAGGCTACACTCAAGTCGAAGGTATGGACTACGGTGAGACATATGCCCCCGTTGCTAGACTTGAGTCCATCCGCATATTACTTGCCTATGCAAATCACCATGATATCACATTGTACCAAATGGACATTAAAAGTGCTTTTCTAAATGGTGAAATTGAGGAGGAATTTTATGTTAAACAACCTCCCGGCTTTGTCAATCCTAAGAAACCCGATCATGTTTACAAACTTCATAAAGCTCTTTATGGTCTTAAACAAGCTCCTAGAGCGTGGTATAAATGCTTGACCAAGTTGTTTTTATTGAAAAAGGCTTTGAGATTGGAAAATAGATTCTACTCTTTTACTAAAAGGGTTAATGATGAATTATTTGTGTTCCAAATTTATGTTCATGATATAATATTTGGTTTGACTAACCCTCATTTTAGTGAAAAGTTTGGGAAGCTAATGTCGAAGAAGTTTGAGATGTCTATGATGAGTGAACTCAAGTTCTTTCTTGGTTTGCAAATCAAGCAAACTAAGGAAGGCACCTTTGTTTCTCAAACAAACTACACCAAGGACTTATTCAAGAAGTTTAATATGCAAGAAAGCAAAGGTATGAAAACTCCCATGCCTACTAGTGGATATCTTGATTTGACTAAGGACGGTGAACCAATTGACTAAAAGGTTTATCGCTCTATGATTGGTTCATTGTTATATCTATGTGCCTCCCGTCCCGATATCATGCTAAGTGTGTGCATGTGTGCACGATATCAAGCGCCCCTCAGAGAATGTCATCTTAAGGTTGTGAAAAGGATAGTGAGATACTTAATACATACACCAAATTTTGGCATTTGATATCCTAAGAGGTCTTCTTTTGATCTTGTTGGTTACTTCGATTCGGACTATGCCGGAGACAAGGTTGATAGAAAGTCCACTTTGGATACTTGTCCATTTCTTGGTAGATCTCTTATGTCTTGGTCTTCCAAGAAACAAAACTCGGTATCCTTATCCACCGCCGAAGCAGAATACATTGCCGCTGGTTCATGTTGTGCTCAATTACTTTGGATGACCCAAACTCTTAAAGATTATGGGATCAATGTGAAACATGTTCCATTCCTTTGTGACAATGAGAGTGCTATTAAGATTGCTCACAACCCCATGCAACATTCTCGAACTAAGCATATTGAAGTTCGTCATCATTTCATTAGACATCATGTTGCTAAAGGGGACATTGATCTTAAGCATGTTCGTATAGATAAGTAATTGGCGGATATATTCACCAAACCGCTTGATGAGAAAGTATTTTGCCATTTGAGAGATGAATTGAACATCATTGATGCTTCAAACTTGGAGTAGAAACTCCATTCAGATACATGCAAGGCATAAGCCTTTGACTAATCCTTGACTTCTTCTCTTATGATGATGATCATATGTCTTGGATATATTTGCACCCTTGCATGCTATGTAACCCTTGTAGGTACTTGGATGAATCTAAATCCATGAGATTGCAACTCACTCACATCTTGAGCAATCTCTACATCACCAAGTCTCTACTCCATGGTGGTTGAAGACAAGGAAGCATGAAACCCTTCAACATATCCTTTGACAAATTCTATATCAAATTTCATGATTGTAATTTTGGATACACAAGTGCTCTTCCTTACAAGACTAACCCATGTAGGTAGATGAAGTCCAATTACAAGTGGTGCTCCCAACTCTTGAGCAACCCACACAAGTTCAACTACATGACTATGATCAACACCACCACCCAAGGTATGTCATTCCATCTTAGAGAAGTTTTATCCCAAGATATGGGTCAAAGCAGCTCAACAAGATGTGAATACATCAAATGCTTGAACGAAAAATGGTAACCCCATTTTGAGCTTAAACGATGAGTATGACCTACGATCAAGTGTTCTCACTTGACTCCTCAGTCAATATACTCTAACATAGGTGACTTTGTCACCGCCCATTTCTAGATGAAGTTCTCTAGTGTTTTCTAAGTTTTTGCATTTGTCCTTTGCATATTTGTTCCCCTTCTTCTATCAAAAAAACCTTCATCTAGATTTTCCTTTATCTGTTTTGTTCTGCAATTTCTGCATCCAATTCATTGCAAATCCTTCAGTTAATTCTTTGCAAATCCTTGAGAGATCTTATTTGCCTAGTGAGCTGAGGTGACAAGTGTTCTCTCTGTGTTGAACTTGGTCATACCGATCTGTTGCTTTCGGTCAAACTGAACCAATTCGGTACCACCAAAGACTACAACTCGGTATCACTGATTTCAATGCAGAGAAGACAAGTTGCCATATGTTCCTGTAGTTTTATTCCAGCTCCACTCAATGATTCTTGTCCTCTACCAGCATCACATTCTATATGCTGCTTTGCTTTATGACTCAAGGACCAAACCTTTTGACTCACACTCTAGAAGGTCCCTTCTTGGAAATTGATGTCAAAGGGGGAGAGAGATCACATCAAAGATTATTCTCCTCAAAGGGGGAGAGAGAGAAAAAGGGAGAGAGAGGTAGTCACATCAAAGGCCCTAGATGCTTGGTGTTCAAGAGGAGAGAAGTGATTTTACCTCCCTATGTTCTCCCATTATCCAATACAAGATTCAGGGGGAGAAAGACTGCTAGGGAAGGAAATCATTGAATTCACTGCATATCTTTACCTTTTGGGGACATGTCTATGTCCAATAGAGTATCCAGTAGTCACTTTCTACATGTCATCTCAATCTTGGTACTCTTGTGGTTTGATGTTCTTGCTCTGCTCAGTAGATGTTTCTGTGTTATCTAACCTTGTTTACTCAGGTTCATCTCTTTCAAAGCCAGGTCAAGACCACAAGGTAAGTATATGCATCACACTCATGTGCATGAGGATTTCTTGCTGATGTACATAATGTTTGCAAGAAGGACTCATGAGCATGTAGGTACATTTACCATACTCACACCATTTGCTCTGATGCATATAACCAAGATACATGTAACTCATGGCTTACTTTGTCATGCTTATGCATTTACATGCTCCTATATTCCATATTTACATGATTGCATACATGTAGGGGGAGCCTATGCATGTTACATGTCCTTCCAAATCTTTACTTGTCATTCTTCATATCTTTATCTAAAGCTTTGATGTATGTTGTCATCAATTACCGAAAAGGGGGAGATTGAAAGCACAAGTGCTTCCTGGGTGATTTTGGTAATTAATGTCAACATATCTCTTGTTGGACTAATATTTTCATCTAGGATGTTTTAGATAAGTTCAACAATGGAGTGGCATGGACAAGAGGATTTGGAACCCCTTCAAAATGCTAAGGACAAAAGATTGGCTCAAGCTCAAGCTCAAGACTCTACATTTTACTTTTAGTGATCCAAGATCACATTGAGTCCATAGGAAAAGCCAATACTATTAAAAGGGGATGAGATGCTGCTTAATGGCTTACTTGCTCAAAGTGCTTAGTGATATGCTCCAAAGCCCTTAACCACTTTCTCACATCCACATTTGTCCCAAACCTAAA
Organism: Triticum aestivum; assembly: GCF_018294505.1. Classification (NCBI taxonomy): domain Eukaryota; kingdom Viridiplantae; phylum Streptophyta; class Magnoliopsida; order Poales; family Poaceae; genus Triticum; species Triticum aestivum. The sequence continues at coordinate 352,882,003 of NC_057800.1, read as the reverse complement.
GTCAAACTCGGCTCTACCGAAATTTTCTATCCGGCACCACCAAGTTCTGTTGGCATAGCCACTGCCAAACCCTAGCCAATTCGGTCTCACCGATGGGATCTCGGTCTCACCAAGATGGGCTTGCAAACTCTCTGTTGTCTACTGCAATAATTCCGGTCTCACCAAAATATGCAATCGGTCTCACCAAGTTTGCTTGGCCAACTCTCTGTTTCACTTATTACCCAAATCGGTCCCACCGAGTTTGTGTAATCGGTCAAACCAAGATGAGGCTTTACCCTAACCCTAACACATTGGTCCTACCGAGTTGATGATATCGGTCCCACCGAAATGCCTAACGGTCACATTATGAACTAAATTGGTCTGACCGAGTTTTCTAATTCGGTCCCACCAAGTTTGGTAAATTGTGTGTAATGGTTAGATTTTGTGTGGAGGCTATATATACCCCTCCACCCACTCTTCATTCGAGGAGAGAGCCATCAGAACATGCCTACACTTCCATCATATATTTTCTGAGAGAGAGCCACCTACATTTGTGTTGAGGTCAAGATATTCCATTCCAACCACATAAATCTTGATCTCTAGCCTTCCCCAAGTTTCTTTCCACTCAAATCATCTTTCCACCAAATCCAATCCTACGAGTGAGTGTTGGGGAGACTATCATTTGAAGCACAAAAGCAAGGAGTTCATCATCAACGCACCGTCTATTACATTTTGGAGAGTGGTGTCTCCTAGATTGGTTAGGTGTCACTTGGGAGCCTCCGTCAAGATTGTGGAGTTGAACCAAGGAGTTTGTACGGGCAAGGAGATCGCCTACTTCATGAAGATCTATCCAAGTGAGGCAAGTCCTTCGTGGGCGATGGCCATGGTGGGATAGACAAGGTTGCTTCTTCGTGGACCCTTCGTGGGTGGAGCCCTCCATGGACTCGCGCAACCATTACCCTTCGTGGGTTGAAGTCTCCATCAACGTGGATGTACGATAGCACCACCTATCGGAACCACGCCAAAAATCTTTGTGTCTCCAACTACGTTTGCACACTCAAATCCCATCCGTTTACATCCTTGCAAATTGCATGCTTTACTTTCCGCTGCTCATATACTCTTGTCATGCTTGCTTGATATGTATTGTGAATGTTTAAACTTGTGCTAAAACTCTACCTTAACTTGAAAGAAAATAAAAACTCCACCCTTCTTTGTTAAGAGTCTATTCACCCCCCTCTAGACACCTCTTCTCGATCCCTTTCACTTTGCTGCGCCTCACCGTCGAGACTCCACGACGTCGATGCGCCACAGTGAACGCCGCTCCATCGTAGATGCCGCTCCACTGGTCCCTCGAGCCTATTGACACCTCCAAGAATGACACCCTCGAGAGGGGTACGACACATGAGCACCGTCGTCATCCGATCGACTGATATAGGGTTTCCCCTGAAGGTAGCGGATAGGGATCTAGAGCTTCTCGACGATGATGCCTTCAAAAGGGGACGACGCAAAAAAACACCGCCATCGCCGACCTTGCAACATGCCAAGAGTAGGATTTTCACCCAGATCTGCTCGAGGACCCTCTGTCCAGCATCGTGTGCAGGGGACCATCACCGATCACCACCACCGCGCATGGAGCCGGCTGCACCAGCTGGATCAGATCTGACCGGAGACCAGACCCACCATGTCGCTGCCGTAGTTGAGGTAAGATCTGATCTGACCCGCCACCGCCTCTCCATGAGGCCGCCGCCTCGGATCCATGGATCACGACTGCTACAACCATGCCGATCATCTAGAAAAGGGCCTTGTCGTCACCTTCCTTGGAGCCATCCGTACTTCGCCGAAGGGCGCCTTGGGCGGCGGCGAGGAGAGAAAGGTGCGGCTGGGGAGGAAAATGTGAGAAGGTGACAGTGGAGGAGAGATCCTGTGTTGGGTGGTGGTGGCGGTGGCGGCGCTAGATCGAGGCTCGCGTGCGTGAGTCGCGGGTCGCCTCAACTTCCGCTTGTCTTGTTGACCAAAACCATTGACTGTATGTGCAACAATGACTTTTGACTCGATGTCCCGGGCATTCCTTTTTGGAGTTTTTACACGGAAGGGTTTCCCATCTAAGTGGCATAATTGGCTGTTGATTTTGCTCCAAGCTTCAAGTACAAAGGTAGTGGTGTATGCATGAATAACTCCCCTAGCGGCGGCTAGGGTTTCTTTTCCTCTTGGCGATTCCAAATCACCCTGAGTTCCACCAATCCATCAGAGATCATGAGTGGGTTTCCCCTTGACGGGAACGGTGATGGCATCTCCCTCGGATGCACGCCCGGCAACGAGTGGCGGGTCACGCGTAGATCGAATAGGTGACCTGGATGACTTTTTTGGTCAACTTGACCTTGAAGACAAAGTTTTTGACGATCTGGTAATTGACGAGGAGATCCCAGAGATCAATGAACGCGTTAGGTGGATGGCTCTTGCTCGTGTCCATACCGACAAGACCTTCAGCCAAGCGGCGTTCTTCAAAGACATGAGGGTAGCGTGGAACCCGACGCAACCAGTGAAATTTAAGCCGAAGGGGGCCAACATGTTCGTCGTGCAGGCATCTTGTCTAGGCGACTGGGAACGAATTATGTACCAAGGACCGTGGTTATTCAGATTTTGGGCGGTGCTGCTGCATCCTTATGATGCTTTCAGTCGAGTTGAAGACATGCAGCTGGTTCATATGCTGATATGGCTACAGATTCATAAGCTACCGGAAGGATATTGCAGCAAGGAAATTGTGGAAAAGCTCATCCATAAGGCTGGAGAAATTATGGAATTCAGGCTTGCTGGGAACTCCAGAGGTAACTATGTGCGAATCAAGGTCAAACATGATGTTAGAGAACCCCTTACAAAACATGTCAGTATTATCAAGGGGAAGGACAGGCAGGTGTTTGCTGTGAGATACGAGAAACTTGCTCGCTTCTATAAGTTTTGTGGGAGAATTGGTCATGAGTTTAAGGAGTGTGGCTTAGGTGTATACACTGCAAAGGATCTGAAATTTGGTGACTGGCTATATGCGGATCCACCTAATATGTACAGGGCTGAGAGTCGTGGGACTGGAAGTACTGCTGCGGCTACATCTACTGCTAATGGCAGTGAGGAACTGCATGATACTAAGACTACCCCAATTAAGAATCTCCATGCTGTTAACGGGCTAGTTGATCAGGGTGTTGTTGACTTAAATAAGGTGTGTATGGATGAGGACAAAGGTGTAAGGAAGCATCTGCTTTTGGAAGGCGAGAATGGGACTGATCAAAAGAATCAGAGTGTTCCATTGCTAGCAATAACATCAGGTAATGGTGAGGATGATCTTGTGTCATCTCCTACGTCTAGATCGGAAAGTAAAAGAGCAAAAACTAGTGTGAATTTTCTCGATGATACCAATAATTCGGCGGGATCTCGCAAGGAGCCGCGTCGGGAACAATGAATGCCCTGATTTGGAACTGCCGGGGGCGGGGAACCGTCGGACAGTTCGTAAGGTGTTGGCCCTCGCTAAAACCAACATCCCCAAGCTTGTCTTTCTGTGTGAAACTAGGCAAGCTAGTATGAAGATGGAGAAGTTAAGATGGAGATTTGGGCTGAAGGGTTTCTATGGAGTGTGTAGTTCAGGACCGAGTGGTGGTATTGCACTTTACTGGGATGAAGCTTTGTTGGTCACTGTTCTGGATGCATGTCAAAGATATATTGATGTTATGGTGGAGGACAAAAGTTCTGATAAGAGGTGGTGTATGACTTTTGTGTATGGCGAACCAAGGGTGGAGAATAGGCAAATTATGTGGGATCATCTGACACGCTTGAGAGGGGTCTCGCAGGAACCGTGGCTTGTGTGTGGTGATTTCAACGAAGCCTTGTGGCAACATGAGCATATGTCCAGAACGTTGCGATCTGAATCTCGAATGGCTGCATTTCGAGACTGCTTAATGTTGTGTGAATTGGAAGACCTGGGTTTCTCGGGAGTTCCTTTCACATACGACAATGCCAGTATGGAAATAATAATGTTCGGGTCCGGTTAGACCGTGTGTGCGCTGATGAACATTGGAGGGACCTTTTCCCGGCTTCATGGGTGGTTCACTTGGCATCGTCATGCTCGGACCACTGTCCGGTCATTCTGGAGATGGTTCCCATGGATATTGATCGGAAAAAGAGGGGTGCGTCGAGATACGAAATTATGTGGGAAAGGGATCCCTCCCTTCCGGGGTGATCGCCAATTCATGGGCTAAACATAGGCCGCACGGGAACTTGGGTTCAGTGGCGCACTCACTAAAGGATATAATGAGGAATTTGAAGGAGTGGAGCAACAAAACCTTTGGACATGTTCTTCGAGACATTGAAAATCTGCGAACCCAGCTAGCGGATTTGCAACAAGGTGCTGCTGATAGGGCATTAATTAAGGAGAAAATGAATGAGCTAGATGAACTTATTTACAGAGAAGAAATGTTATAGTTGCAGCGTTCTAGAATTACTTGGTTAAAGGAAGGTGAAAGGAATACTGAATATCTGCACCGTAGGGCTGTGTGGCGAGCGAGGCGCAATTATATTCAGTGTCTTCATAAACTTGATGATACCTGGTGCATCTCACCCTCGAAGATGGAGTTGATGACGATGTCCTACTTCCAGGAGGAGATATCACATGCACTCTTTCAGATTGGGCCAATAAAAGCCCCAGGGACGGATGGATTTCCTGCTCGTTTTTATCAACACAATTGGGGAGTGTTGAAGAAAGAAATTATAGCAGGGGTATTGGAGTTTTTCACTACTGGTATCATGCCTGAGGGTGTCAATGACACTGCAATTGTCTTGATTCCTAAAGTACAGTTCCCTAAGGAACTGAAGGATTTTAGACCAATAAGTTTATGCAATGTGATTTATAAAATTGTCTCCAAATGTATGGTTAACAGGTTACGCTCTATTTTATCTGATCTTATAACCGAAAACCAGAGTGCGTTTATTCCAGGGAGGCTCATCACAGATAACTCTATTATGGCTTTTGAATGCTTGGATTATATTCAGTCTGTTGGAGCCTCTGTACCGGCATGTTGCGCTTACAAACTGGACCTTTCTAAGGCCTATGACCGGGTGGACTGGCTGTTCTTGGAGAAGGCCCTAGGTAAATGGGGTTTCTCACAGAAGTGGATCTCGTGGATTATGGCATGTGTGTCCTCGATTAATTATTCCGTGAAGCTTAATGGAAAATTACTGGAATCTTTCACCCCTTCTCGTGGTCTCAGACAAGGTGATCCACTGTCTCCATTTTTATTTCTCTTTGTTGCTGATGCACTTTCTCGTTTGGTGAACAAAGCTATTTCGGAGGAGGGCATGGAAGGAGTTAAGATATGTCGTCGGGCACCGACAATCTCTCACTTGCTATTTGCGGATGATTCATTATTGTTCTTCCAAGCCTTAGAGCAGCAGGCAACAATTATAAAAGGTTTGTTGAGCACTTATGCACGAGCTACGGGTCAACTTATAAGCCCTTCGAAGTGTTCCATCCTTTTTTCTAGTAACTGTAGTGAGGTGGTATCTGTGCAAGTGAAACAGATCTTGGATATTTCTAGTGAAGTTTTTGAGGCCAAATACTTGGGGTTGCCAGTACCAGAGGGGAGAATGCACAAGGGAAGGTTTGAAACTACACAGGAAAGGTTGAAGAACCGACATGTGGATTGGAGTGAGCAGTTTATGTCTATTGGTAACAAAGAGATCTTAATCAAGTCAGTAGCCCAGGCTATTCCTGCTTATATTATGAGTGTCTTTCGTTTGCCTGATTCGGTCTGTGATGATCTCACTAAGTTGATGAGGCAGTACTGGTGGGGAGTGGAGAAGGGTAGGAGGAAGATGGCTTGGTTGAGCTGGGACAAGATGAGGTTACCGAAAAATAAGGGAGGTATGGGTTTCCGGGACATGCGAGCTTTCAGCCAAGCACTTCTTACAAAACAGGCATGGAGGCTAATTGAGTCTCCTGACAGTTTGTGTGCTCGATTGTTAAAAGCAATATATTCCCCTATGGCAATATTATTGATACAGTGTTTACCGGAAGATCTTTGGCCATCTGGAAGGGTATAGCTCATGGACTGGAGTTGCTAAAGAAAGGTATAATTTGGAGAATTGGCGGTGGTGCTTTGGTAAGAACTTGGAGAGACCCCTGGATCCCTCGATGGTATGATTTTTTCCCTATTACCCCCAAAAGAAATTGTCGATACAATCATGTCTCTGATTTTTTGGATAACAACGGAGCTTGGATGTTGAACCAGCTTGACGAGCATTTTTGGCCAATGGATGTTGCTGAAATTCTTAAAATTCGTACTTCCCCAACAAGAAGGCAAGATTTCATTGGCTGGTATCCCGAGTTGCATGGTATCTTTACTGTCAAATCCACTTATAAGCTAGCTGTGGAAGCTCATGAACTAGCTCATGCGGGAGGTGCTAGTAGTACTTGGCCGGAAGGTGACCGGCCAATCTGGAGTTTGATTTGGAAGTCGCATGTACCACTTAAGATGCACATCATGGCATGGAAGACATCAACCGGCGCCTTGGCTACAAATTTGGACAAAGTACGTTGTCACATTCCAACTCGGAGTACCTGCCCAATGTGTGGAACAGAGAGTGAAAGCAGCTTTCATGCTCTTATTACATGCCCTCATGCAAGGGAAGTATGGGACGGCCTGCGCAAAATCTGGTCGCTCCCTCATGAGTCTGTACTTATTGATTCTAGTCAAGATTGGCTACTGCAGCTTCTTTCAAAGTGTTCAGCTCAAATAAGGGATATGGTGATTATGACTACTTGGCGCATATGGCAGTTACGTAATGATTTTGCACATGGCAAGAGTGAGACCCCCGTGGATGTGACTGTTGATTATCTGGACAGTTACTATAAGTCCATCAATTTGGTCAGGATGTATAGTGTGGATGAGATCATCAAAGGAAAGCACCCACCTGAAGGTTAGGTTGCTCTTTCAGTAGATGGTTCGTACTCTGAAAAGGATGGACGTCCATCGGCTGGGATGGTTTTGCGGAACGAGGATGGAGCTGTGATCTTTGCGGCCTATAGGTATATATTCAATTGTAATGATGCATTGGAGTCGGAGATCCATGCTCTTATGCAAGGACTGGCACTGGCCTGTCAGCATTCTGACAAACCGGTGATTGTTCAATCGGATTCTATAAACGCGTTGGCTATCCTCTCGGGCGACACTCTTTCTAAGTCTGCATATGGTCATTTAGATGCAGAGATTAAAGCAATTTTGGTTGATAGGGTTTTTTTCCTATGAAAATTAGTAGAGTACAAAACAGGGTAGCACATATTTTGGCACACTATAGCCGTGTCGAGTGTTGTACTGCGGTATGGTTGAATTCGAGTCCTCCGTGTTGTGAGGAGCAACTGGCTCAAGATTGTAACCCTGTAACAATGGAATAAAGTTCTTTCAACCTGCAACAAAAAGAGTACGAAGGTAGTGGTAAATGGTGTGCTGAGACAAAGGATTAAGCATGTGCGTGGTCTTCGGCAGGGAGATAGTTTCTCACCGCTCATGTTTGTAATTGCCATATATGTTCTCATGTCCAAGGCCGAGGAGTTGGGTGTGCTCAGTTCCAGACCTGCCATAACTAAGTTGCAGCATATATCTATCTCCACAGATGATGTTGTCCTCTTCCCGAAACCTACTTCTGTTGATCTTAGGCTGGTCAAGCTGATCGTCAAGGCTTTTGTGGCTGCCTGATGTTCTAATACGAGGAAATGAGGTGGATACTGCCTTGGTCAGGCGTTTCTGAACTGTGATATCAGTCCGTTCCCCACAAAATGTGTGGGGCTTCAATGGAAAATAACGCTTGGTTCTCGGGTGCTTATACACCCGATATGGGAAAAATATTTTCGTAATTACAGCAAAAGAAAAAAATCTGAAGCTTTTTCTGAACAAATTTGACCTTATATTGTACTCATAAAAAATTGTGATGGAAAAACTTCCCATCGACTTCATGGCAAAAGAAACAAAAAAAGAATTTCTTTAACAAAGAGTGTGAATAGTTTTTGGCCCTGAATCGATGGGAGGAGGTTGAGCGCATGAGTCGTGTCCCTTGGAGGCTAATGTGGATCCACGTTATAAAATCTTCAGTGGAGCCTATAGAGTGAGCCTAACTTAGGCCAAAAGTCTAAACTTGGGGAGTACATTTCTTTACTGACATTTCGTTCATGTTATCATATAGATTCATTACACTTGTTGGTGCACTTGATGATCTATGTGTATCCGTACTTTGTTTTGTTTCGTTTGCTTTGTTCGCTTGTTTTGTTAAAAATTTAAAACCCATAAATATTTCTCGTTCTTCTTTGCTTTATTTTGGTTGCAATTCTCTTCTTTTGTGTTCCCTTTGTTTTTTTAGTTTATTTCACTTTTCTCGCCATTTACTTTCAAGAAAAGAAAACCTAAAATGATTTACTTATTCTTTGGTTCTGTTGTTCTTTTGAAGTTCTTTGAGAAAACAACAAGAACATTTTATATGTTCTAGTTGCCTTTTCTTTGAAAGTTTATTTGATTGCCTCCTGTTGAAAGTTTTAAAAAATATCAGAAAGATTGCCCTTCGTTTCTTTTCTTGCATTCTTGTTTGCTTTCTTTAAGAAAAACTAAAAACTCCAAAAATATTTTTGTTGTGTTTCTTTGAATTCTTCTTTGCTTTTTGTGTTTCAAGAAAATCCAAAAGACTTCTCCTTTCGCACTCTTATGTTTTCTTTGATGATTTCTTTTTGTTGTTCTTTTTGGCTTTTCTTTGTTAATTCTTTGATCTTTGTGTTTAAATTGTAAACCAAAAATTCCAAAAATATTTCTCGTTTGCATCTTATTGGATCTTATGTTTTGATGAGAAGAAAAAATATGTCTGGCTCTTGTGCTTTATTATTGAACCATTGAAAAGACCAAAAATATTTTCTTTGTCTCCTCTTCTTTTGTACAATTGTCAGCAGTTTTCAGCTTCACTCACGATGACACTTGCATTATATTATAAGCATAAGTAGCAGATTTTCCTTTGGCGAATCACTAGTGTTTGCACAACAAAACATGCACGATGGCATGGCGGATCAAGAGTTTAACTAGCCTATTACAAAGGCATATGATGCCCCAAAGGAATAATTGTCTTAGCAGTTCTGCAGAAAAGCAGATGTTAAGCCGTCCTACGACTTATGACTCTCGGCCTTGCTGAGTTGAAGATTGTGGATCGTCCAGCGTCGGCTCATCTTCCTTCTCTTCACCCAATGGCTGGAAGTCAGCAGTTGTCCAGTCGATCCCAGTTAAAGCTCTGAATACAGCCTCATCACTTATAAGTGTCGATTGATCAACATCAGGGGCATAAGTGTGCTTACGGATCGGAGGAGTTAGGTCCGGAGCATCATGAGTCGGCGCCTTGATCTTCTTATTGTTAGCATCATAAACTAGCTGGTAATGTGTAAGATCAGTGTCTGCAGCCAGTTTACTAGCCAGAGGGTGCATTTCCCTCGTAATGGCGGCGAAGTCATCTGCGCTGAAGAGTGACCCATCTTCTTTATGCTCGGACAGCCATTTGCCAAGTCTGCCGGTGATACATCCATTTTGCATCATGCTTTTATATCGATATTTATTGCATTATGGACTATTATTTCACTTGATGTCACAATACTTATGGCTATTCTCTCTTATTTTACAAGGTTTACATAAAGAGGGAGAATGCCGGCAGCTGGAATTCTGGGCTGGAAAAGGAGCAAATATTAGAGACCTATTCTGCGCAACTCCAAAAGTCCTGAAACTCCATGGAACGTCTTAAAATAAATAAAGAAAAATCCTCGCAAAAGATGAAGGCCAGGGGGCCCACACCCTTCTCACGAGGGTGAGGGCGCCCCCCTACCTCGTGGGCCCCCTGGTGGCTCTCCGACGTCCATCTTCTCCTATATGAAGTCTTTCGATGAGAAAAAAATAAGAAGGAACTTTTCGGGACGAGACTCCGCCGCCACGAGGCGGAACCTTGGCGGATCCAATCTAGAGCTCCGGCAGAGCTGTTCTGCCGGGGATACTTCCCTCCCAGAGGGGGTAATCATCACCGTCATCATCACCAACGCTTCTCTCATCGGGAGAGGGCAATCTCCATCAACATCTTCATCAGCACCATCTCATATCCAAACCCTAGTTCATCTCTTGTATCCAATTCTTGTCTCAAAGTCCGGGATTGGTGCTAGTAGTGTTGATTACTCCTTGTAGTTGATGCTAGTTGGTTTATTTGGTGGAAGATCATATGTTCAAATCCTATATGCATATTATTACCCCTCTGATTATGAACATGAATATGCTTTGTGAGTAATTACGTTCGTTCCTGAGGACAAGGGAGAAGTCTTGCTATGAGTAGTCATGTGAATTTGGTATTCGTTTGATATTTTGATAAGATGTATGTTGTCTAGCCTCTAGTGGTGTTATGTGAACGTCGACTACATAACACTTCACCATCATTTGGGCCTAGAGGAAGGCATTGGGAAGTAATAAGTAGATGATGGGTTGCTAGAGTGACAGAAGCTTAAACCCTAGTTTATGTGTTGCTTCGTAAGGGGCTGATTTCGATCCACATGTTTCATGCTATGGTTAGGTTTACCTTAATACTTTTGCTGTAGTTGCAGATGCTTGCAATAGAGGTTAATCATAAGCGGGATGCTTGTTCAAGTAAGAACAGCACCCAAGCACCGGTCCACCCACATATCAAATTATCAAAGTATCAAACGCGAATCATATGAACGTGATGAAAACTAGCTTGACGATATTCCCATGTGTCCTCGGGAGCGCTTTTCCTATTATAAGAGTTTGTTCCGGCTTGTCCTTTGCTACAAAAGGACTGGGCCACCTTGCTGCACTTTATTTACTTTTGTTACTTGTTGCTCGTTACAATTTATCCTATCACAAAATTATCTGTTACCACTTATTTTAGTACTTGCAGAGAATACCTTGCTGAAAACCGCTTATCATTTCCTTCTGCTCCTCGTTGGGTTCGACGCTCTTACTTATCGAAAGGACTACGATAGATCCCCTATACTTGTGGGTCATCAGCCGGTTCAAGATCAGCTAGACATGCTTTGGCCCGGGTTAGCGCGGTAAGTGCACCGGCTCTCGCAGCTTATTTCTTTAACTCTTCGATCCGTGCAGGCAACATGGATAGTCTCTCCAACGTATCCTTGATAAGGGTTGGAGCCGGTTTGTTGTGAGCAGCTGTGTAGATGATCCATTGTGCGCCAGTATATAACCGCTCTATGAGCGTGTAGGCGGCTTTCAGTTTTTTCCGCATATCTGAGCCAAGGTGGGTAACTCGGGATCCTATATCATCAAGGACGTTTGTAAGCCGGGAGCACATTGGTTAACATGTGTTTAAAAGATTAAGAGGAAGCTATTTACCGAAGACTGCAGAAGTCATGGCATTTATTTGCTGTTTTAAGCCAGCAAGCTCTGCAGTTACCGGCTTAAGGGCTACTTCAGCATCTTCAGCCCTCTTCAGCAGGGCTGACTTCTTTGTATCCCAACCCGCTTGTTCAGCTTTGAAGTTTTCCTTCAATTTCTCCATCGCTGCTAAAGCACTGATCAATTCATTCTTGGCTTTGGATATTTCTGCTTGTTGAGACTTGATGTTTTCTTGAAGGTCGGTGACTTGGATTCTTTCCTGCTTAGCTCAACCTACAAGAGATAAAAAATTAAGGAGATGGCAATGAATTTATTTTGAAGTCCCAAGCACAATACAAGTATTATACTAGGCACTTGGGGGCTAATGTCTATTGCTCCTTCAAATATTGTGAAGTCCCAAGCACAATACAAGTATTATACTTGGCACTTGGGGGCTAATGTATATTGCTCTTGCCAAAGACGAATTTATTTGCTAACCAGGACAAATGGTAGTGATCCGGCCTACGAAGGCTACGCATGGGATTCTGGATTTCCTGCAAGATGAGTAGTCTTGACTTAACATATTTGTTAAGCCGACCCTTGGGGGATACGGATGCAATGTTGATTTTTCCCAAGTTAAAGTCTCGATGTAACATATTTGTTAAGTCGACCCTTGGGGGCTATGGATGAAATGTTGATTTTGTTTGGGAACGCAGTATTTCAAAAACATTCCTACGATCACACAAGATCTATCTAGGATATGCATAACAACAATAGGGGGAGAGTATGCCTACGTACCCTCGTAGACCGAAAGTGGAAGAGTTATGAAACGCGGTTGATGTAGTCGAACCTCTTCGCGATCTAACTGATCAAGTACCGAAGGCACGGCACCTCTGCGATATGCACATGTTCAGCTCGGTGACGTCCCTCGTACTATTGATCCAGTAGAGGTCGAGGGAGAGTTTTGTCAGCACGACAGCGTGATGACAGTAATGATGAAGTTACCGACGCAGGGCTTCGCCTAAGCACTACAATGATATGACTAAGGTGGAATTCTGTGGAGGGGGGCACCGCACACGGCTAAACAATCAACTTGTGTGTTCTAGGGTGGCCCCTGCCCCCGTATATAAAGAAGGAAGGGGGGAGGCCGTCCGGCCCTCATGGGGCGTGCCCCCAAGTAGGATTCCTACTTGGAATAGGAATCCTATTCCTAGTAGGTTTCCAACAAGGGAAGAGAGGGGGAAGGAAGGAGAGGGAGAGAGGGAGAAGGAAAGGGAGGGCGGCGCCGCCCCCTCCTAGTCCAATTCGGACTCCTCAAGGGGGGTGGCCAGCCCTAGGGCCCTCTCCTCTCTCTCTCACAAGGCCCATGTTGGCCCATTAGTTCCCCCGGGGTTTTCGATAACCACCGGCACTCTGATATTTATCCAGTGACCCCGGAACTCATCCGATGTCCAAATAACATCGTCCAATATATCGATCTTTATTTCTCGACCATTTCGAGACTCCTCGTCATGTCCGTGATCACATCCGGGACTCCGAACCACCTTCGGTACATCAAAACACATAAACTCATAATACCGATCGTCATCGAACGTTAAGCGTGCGGACCCTACGGGTTCGAGAACTATGTAGACATGCCTGAGACTCATCTCCGGTCAATAACCAATAGTGGAACCTCGATGCTCATATTGGTTCCTACATATTCTACGAAGATCTTTATCGGTTAAACCGCATAACAACATATGCTGTTCCCTTTGTCATCGGTATGTTACTTTCCCGAGATTTGATCGTCGATATCTCAATACCTAGTTCAATATCATTGCTGGCAAGTCTCTTTACTCGTTCCGTAATGCAACATCCCGCAACTAACTCATTAGTCACATTGCTTGCAAGGCTTATAGTGATGTGCATTACCGAGAGGGCCCAGAGATACCTCTCCAATACACAGAGTGACAAATCCTAATCTTGATCTATGCCAACTCAACAAACACCATTGGAGACACCTGTAGAGCATCTTCATAGTCACCCAGTTACGTTGTGCGGGAGTTGCATAATCTCATAGTCATAGGAACATGTATAAGTCATGAATAAAGCAATAGCAATAAACTAAATGATCATAGTGCTAAGCTAACAGATGGGTTAAGTCAATGACATCATTCTCTAATGATGTGATCCCATTCATCAAATGACAATTCATGTCTATGGTTTAGGGAACTTAACCATCTTTGATTAACGAGCTAGTCAAGTAGAGGCATACTAGTGACACTCTGTTTGTCTATGTATTCACACATGTACTAAGTTTCCGGTTAATACAATTCTAGTATGAATAATAAACATTTATCATGATATAAGGAAATATAAATAACAACTTTATTATTGCCTCTAGGGCATATTTCCTTCAGTCTCCGACTTGCACTAGAGTCAATAATCTAGATTACATAGTAATGATTCTAATACCCATAGAGTCTTGGTGTTGATCATGTTTTGCTCGTGATAGAGGCTTAGTCAACGGGTCTACAACATTCAGATCCGTATGTATCTTGCAAATTTATATGTCTCCCTCCTTGACTTGATCGCGGAAGGAATTGAAGCGGCTCTTGATGTTCTTGGTTCTCTTGTGAAATCTGGATTCCTTTGCCGAGGCAATTGCACTAGTATTGTCACAACAGATTTACATTGGACCCGATGCACTAGGTATGACACCTAGATCGGATATGAACTCCTTCATCCAGACTCCTTCATTTGCTGCTTCCGAAGCAACTATGTATTCTGCTTCACACGTAGATCCCACCACAACGCTTTTCTTAGAACTGCACCAACTGACAGCTCCACCATTCAATAAAAATATGTATCCGGTTTGTGACTTCGAGTCATCCGGATCAGTGTCAAAGCTTGCATCTACATAACCATTTACGACGAGCTCTTTGTCACCTCCATAAACGAGAAACATATCCTTAGTCCTTTTCAGGTATTTCAAGATATTCTTGACCACTGTCCAGTGATCCACTCCTGGATTACTTTGGTACCTCCGTGCTAAACTAATAGCAAGGCACACATCAGGTCTGGTACATAGCATTGCATACATGATAGAACCTATGGCTGAAACATAGGGAATGACTTTCATTTTCTCTCTATCTTCTGAAGTGGTCGGGCATTGAGTCTGACTCAACTTCACACCTTGTAACACAGGCAAGAACCCTTTCTTTGCTTGATCCATTTTAAACTTCTTCAAAACTTTATCAAGGTATGTGCTTTGTGAAAGTCCAATCAAGCATCTTGATCTATCTCTATAGATCTTGATGCCCAATATATAAGCAGCTTCATCGAGGACCTTCATTGAAAAATTCTTATTCAAGTGTCCTTTTATGCTATTCAGAAATTCAGTATCATTTGGATCAACAATATGTCATCCACATATAATATCAGAAATGCTACAGAGCTCGCACTCACTTTCTTGTAAATACATGCTTCTCCAAAAGTCTGTATAAAACCATATGATTTGATCACACTATCAAAGCATATATTCCAACTCCGAGATGCTTGCACTAGTCCATAAATGGATCGCTGGAGCTTACACACTTTGTTAGCACCTTTTGGATTGACAAAACCTTCTGGTTGCACCATATACAACTCTTCTTTAAGATATCCATTAAGGAATGCAGTTTTGACATCCATTTGCCAAATTTCATAATCATAAAATGCGGCAATTGCTAACATGATTCGGATGGACTTAAGCATCGCTACGGGTTAGAAGGTCTCATCATAGTCAACTCCTTGAACTTGTCAAAAACCTTTTGCAACAAGTCGAGCTTTGTAGACAGTAACATTACCATCAATGTCCGTCTTCTTTTTGAAGATCCATTTATTCTCGATGGCTTGCCGATCATCGGGCAAGTCAACCAAAGTCCACACTTTGTTATCATACATCTATCCCATCTTAGATTTCATGGCCTTAAGCCATTTCGCGGAATCTGGGCTCATCATCGCTTCCTCATAGTTCGTAGGTTCGTCATGGTCAAGTAACATGACTTCCAGAACAGGATTACTGTACCACTCTAGTGCGGATCTTACTCTGGTTGACCTACGAGGTTCGGTAGTAACTTGATCAGAAATTTCATGATCATCATGATTAACTTCCTCACTTATTGGTATAGGAATCACTGGAACTGATTTCTGTGATGAACTACTTTCCAATAAGGGAGCAGGTACAATTACCTCATCAAGTTCTACTTTCCTCCGACTCACTTCTTTCGAGAGAAACTCCTTCTCTAGAAAGGATCCATTCTTAGCAATGAATATCTTGCCTTAGGATCTGTGATAGAAGGTGTATCCAACAGTCTCTTTGGGGTATACTATGAAGACACATTTCTCCAATTTGGGTTCGAGCTTGGGTTGAAGATTTTTCACATAAGCATCGCAGCCCCAAACTTTAAGAAATGACAACTTAGGTTTCTTGCCAAACCACAGTTCATAAGGCGTCGTCTCAATGGATTTCGATGGTGCCCTATTTAACGTAAATGCAGCAGTCTCTAAAGCATAACCCCAAAATGATAGTGGTAAATCAGTAGGAGACATCATAGATCGCACCATATCTAATAAAGTGCGGTTACGACATTCGAACACACCATTACGCTGAGGTGTTCCAGGTGGCGTGAGTTGCGAAACTATTTTGCATTGTTTTAAATGAAGACCAAACTCATAACTCAAATATTCACCTCCACGATCAGATCGTAGAAACTTAATTTTCTTGTTATGATGATTTTCCACTTCACTAAAATTCTTTGAACTTTACAAATGTTTCGGACTTATGTTTCATCAAGTAGATATACCCATATCTGCTCAAATCATCTGTGAAGGTCAGATAATAATGATACCCGCCACGAGCATCAACACCCATTGGACCGTATACATCAGTATGAATTATTTCCAATAAGTCTGTTGCTCGTTCCATTGTTCCAGAGAACGGATACTTAGTCATCTTGCCCATGACGCATGGTTCGCAAGCATCAAGTGATTCATAATCAAGTGATTCCAAAAGCCCATCAACATGGAGTTTCTTCATGCGCTTTACACCAGTATGACCTAAATGGCAGTGCCACAAATAAGTTGCACTATCATTATTAAACTTATATCTTTTGGCTTCAATACTATGAATATGTGTATCACTACTATCAAGATTTAGTAAAAATAGACCACTCATCAAGGGTGCATGACCATAAAAGATATTACTCATATAAATAGAACAACCATTATTCTCTGATTTAAATGAATAATCGTCTCGCATCAAACAAGATCCAGATATAATGTCCATGCTTAACGCTGGCACCAAATAACAATTATCCAGGTCTAAAGCTAATCCCGAAGGTAGATGTAGAGGTAGCATGCCGACGGCGATCACATCTACTTTGGAAGCATTTCCCATGCACATCGTCACCTCGTCCTTAGCCAATCTTTGCTTAATCTGTAGCCCCTGTTTAGAGTTACAAATATTAGCAACAGAACCGGTATCAAATACCCAGGCGCTACTGCGAGCATTAGTAAGGCACACATCAATAACATGTATATCAAATATACCTTTCACTTTGCCATCCTTCTTATCCACCAAATACTTGGGGCAGTTCCGCTTCCAGTGACCAGTCCCTTTGCAGTAGAAGCACTCAGTCTCAGGCTTAGTTCCAAACTTGGGCTTCTTTACTTGAGCAGCAACTTGCTTGTTCTTCTTCTTGAAGTTCCCCTTCTTCCCTTTGCCCTTCTTCTTGAAACTGCTGGTCTTGTTGACCATCAATACTTGATGCTCCTTCTTGATTTCTACCTCTGCAGCCTTTAGCATTGCGAAGAGCTTGGGAATTGTCTTATCCATCCCTTGCATATTATAGTTCATCACGAAGCTCTTGTAGCTTGGTGGCAGTGATTGAAGAACTCTATCAATGACACTATCATCAGGAAGACTAACTCCCAGCTGAGTCAAGTGGTTGAGGTACCCAATCATTTTGAGTATATGTTCACTGACAGAACTATTCACCTCCATTTTGCAGCTGTAGAACTTATTGCAGACTTCATATCTCTCAATCCGGGCATTTTCTTGAAACATTAACTTTAACTCCTGGAACATCTCATATGCTCCATGATGTTCAAAACGTCGCTGAAGTCCCGGTTCTAAGCCGTAAACCATGGCACACTGAATTGTCGAGTAGTCATCAGCTTTGCTTTGCCAAATGTTCTTAACGTCGTTAGCAGTATCTGCACCAGGCTTGTCACCCAGCGGTGCTTCCAAGACGTAATTCTTCTGTGCAGCAATGAGGATAATCCTCAAGTTATGGACCCAGTCCGTGTAATTTCTACCATCATCTTTCAACTTAGCTTTCTCTAGGAATGCATTAAAATTCAATGGAGCAACAGCACGGGCCATTTATCTACAACAATATAGACATGCCAAAATACTATAGCCGTACTAAGTTCATGATAAATTGAAGTTCATAATTCATTATTACTTAAGAACTACCCACTTAGATAGACATCCCTCTAATCATTCTAAGTGATCACGTGATCCATATCAACTAAACCATGTCTCGATCATCAACGTGAGATGGAGTGTTATCTTCATCAATATTTCTCGTGAACTGCCAATTGTCGGCAAATTGATTATGAAGCTGGTTGTTACCCGGATTTTCCCAGAAGGAAAATAACAAGGACTTAAGGATGATCTAGGTACTGTTTATAAAAATTCTTAACCGGAACAATAACCTGTCAAATTGTTCTTGTGGTTTATTTGAAGGTATAAGTTTACCATGAAAAATCCAAGCTAAACTGGGGGCTAATGTCGGGGATATACCCCGCGGTGTAAACCGGCCAGAAGTTAACCCGGCCAGGACTTGGCGGTTTAATCTGAAACCCCGTTGACACTTTGGCGAGATCACCGGCGACCCAGCCCTGACCTGGCGGTTTACCAGCAACCCACCTGGTCATTATGACTCGCTGGTAATCCGGCGTGCGGGACAGACAGATGACAAGGCCCAAGACCCAGAAGGCCGGTTCACATCTAATGGTGGGCCAGTTTAAGAGGAAGGCAGGAGGAATATTATCTTACAAGGATTTAAGACCTGGACTTGTATCCGGTTTGTATTGGAGATAGACTAGTCCTAATCCTAAAGGATTTAAGACCTGGACTTGTATCCGGTTTGTATTGGAGATAGACTAGTCCTAATCCTAATAGGACTCTACATATAACCCGAACCAATACCATACCTCTTGATAGGCGAGAGCCACCAGATCACTTGGGGACTTGGTCACGTCTGAACCACTCATGCCTTTTGATCGGCCTAAGGCCACAGAATCACTTGGGGGCTTGGTCGAACCCGAACCATGACCATGCCACTTGATCGGCATAAATGCCACGGTTTCATTTGGGGACCTGGCTGACTAGAACCATAGTTACACCTAACGGGAGCTTGGTCGTGTTCGGCCATGGTAACACCATCTGATCAGCTCAAATAAACCTTTTTTTTGCAACATTTTGTCATTGCACTTGATTTACACTTTTCTTTGAAGGTTTTTTTTTGCTTTTTATTGCGTTTTTTAAACCGACAAAGTTTTTTAACCAATCAATTGACGGAACACAGTTCACGTCAATCCGGAGACTATTTACCCAGTTTGATCCTTGTTGTTAACATCCTCTTATGGAGTAACACAGTGTTTATCACAACCCGGCACGGTTTTATTATAAACCGGCACAATATGGAAGGAGTTATCAGTACTCAAGATTTGGGTTATCACCCTTACTACAAAAAGTTGGTAAAACCAACGATGTGATTCAATGTCACAGGTATGATATATTTCATATTTGATTATTCTTAAGTACAACCTTGGTTATAAACCCGGGTTATATGTTGGGTATTATGACCCGTCCGGCGGTAAACCGCCAGGACACTTTAAACTTGTTGTATGCAGAAACAGGTTTGTTAAACCGGCCTGGCTTTGGACAACAAGTCGCCAGTATATATTTGGATTGCGCCATTGGAATCATGCGCTTATAAATCATTGGGTTATATTATTCAAATAGCCAAACTTGGCTGAAATTTCATTATGATGTTGAATGAATAAGGTTTTCATACCGGATTATATTATCTTGAATAGCCAACATGACTGGATTTTTATTATTAAGGTTTTCAAAAGTCGCTGTAGCGCAATGTCTACTCTTTTATCAAAGGATATGATTTATTCTACAATGGAAGGAATAGTCCCGAGTCGCTGCTGGCTTACAACCCGGCACTTGGGGGCTACATTATTCAAACTGAGATTACATGCAAGTCTCATGTTGCTGCAAGCATGCACCATGACACTTGGGGGCTAATGCAAAGTCATTTTTACTAGTCTTATTGAAGACCCGACTCATCATATTATAATGAGCCGGCCCTTGGGGGCTACCAATTGCTCCTGTCAACAATTCAAGGTACACAAGTTTTCGTCCATAATATTGAAGAATCCATTGCTCAGTTGGCAAAGCACAAAGCTCTTAACCTTGTGGAAGTGGGTTCAAGCCCTACGATGGAAGCTACATTATAATATGTTATTTTCATTAAAGTATATATATCAAGTCCCGGTTCAGTATTATCTTACTAAGTGATAAAGGCGAGGGTCCCGATCTTTCGATGAGATGATAACTATCGTTTTCTGTGGGAGTCGACTTTGACGATCCGACTACGAACGTGCGAGACGTCGCGCCTTAGAAATCGCTAAACCAACTTCCGAGGGTTATTGACCACGCCGGAGCACGATCAACCTGACCACGAGGGTCTGTTTCCTGCGAGCAAATAAAGAACAAGCAAGAAACTGAGATTGCAATCTGGATATTGCGAATATAAGATGAAAGCTTTATTGATCAAGGTGGGGTTCTGTGACGTCTTGGTCTGGTCGTTGGACACAAACGAAGTACGCGAAGTTGCAGCTATGGCGAACTTTTGATCTAAACAAAACCCAAAGTCTAAACAACGCCCTAAGGGTTGTATATATGGAGGAAGAGGGGGGAATTTCGTGGCCCTTGAGGGTGGGGTCCGAAACCAACCCTAACTCTTGTTTCCCCACACATACAGACTCTAAAAATAGCCTATACTTAAGTATTTCGAAATTACATGGGCCTGGCCCATTAATAAGGTGACGCAGCACCTAGAATAGCCTATGGACGAATATTATGAACTGGCATCTTGTATATTTCGTCCAAGGCTTCATGCACTCCTTATGGCGGCTTTAAAGTCCTGAAATCATCACTTGTAACTCCGTTCTTGATCCCCTTGCGCATGCCATCAACTCCATGTGTGTTCTTGCTCCAATGTTCATCCTTCTCCAAGCTAGGCCCTTCATTTGTAAGCAAAACAAATGTATCCAATTTAGGCAGCATCATAATCTCATGAACATTAGAATCATTACCAAGAAACGAAAGTACCTGGTAATTTAATTGCTGTGCGCGAGCTCTAGTAATTGGTCCAGTATATGTAACAGTAGGGGCTATGGGTGTAACAATGGTATTGATGTCCTCATCATCCTCCCCTTCTTGAAATGAAGTCGTCCTCGACGGAAGCGCATCTTCCTCACCCAAATAAGGCTTCAAATCTGCAATGTTAAAAGTGGGACTAACCCCAAAATCTACAGGTAGCTCAAGTTTATATGCATTATCATTTATTTTCTCTAACACCTTAAAAGGACCATCAGCACGTGGCATTAGCTTTGATTTGCGCAGATTAGGAAATCTATCTTTACGCAAATGTAACCAAACAAGATCTCCAGGCGCAAACACAACATGTTTTCTACCCTTATCTCCAGCAAGTTTATATTTAGCATTCATACGCTCAATGTTTTCCTTAGTTAACTCATGCATTTTTAAAATCAATTCAGAACATTCTTTAGCATCAAAATTAACCTTCTCTGAAGATGGAAGAGGCAACAAATCAATAGGTGCACGAGGTAGGAAACCATACACAATTTCAAAAGGGCACATCTTAGTGTAGAATGCAATGAACGATTATAAGCAAATTCAATATGAGGCAAGCATTCTTCCCACATTTTCTTGTTATTCTTCAAAACAGCCCTAAGCATAGTAGACAATGTTCTATTGACTACTTCAGTTTGTCCATCAGTTTGGGGGTGACAAGTAGTACTAAAAAGCAGCTTAGTCCCCAACTTAGCCCATAAACATCTCCAAAAGTGGCTAAGAAATTTAGTATCACGATCTGAAACAATAGTATTTGGCACACCATGTAAGCGAATAATTTCACGAAAGAACAAATCAGCAACATTAACAGCATCATCGCTTTTATGACATGGTATAAAGTGTGCCATTTTCGAGAACCTATCCACGACAACAAATATGCTATCCCTCCCCTTCTTTGTTCGAGGTAAACCTAAAACAAAGTCCATAGATATATCATCCCAAGGAACACTAGGTATAGGCAAAGGCATATATAAACCATGAGGATTGAGTCGTGACTTAGCTCTTTGACATGTAGTGCAGCGAGCAACAAAACGCTCAACATCCCGTCTCATCTTTGGCCAAAAGAAATGTGTAGCAAGTATATCCTCCGTCTTCTTGACGCCAAAGTGTCCCATTAATCCTCCTCCATGCGCCTCCTGCAACAACAAAAGACGAAAGGAGCTAGCTGGAATACATAGCTTGTTAGCACGAAACACAAATCCATCGTTAAGAACGAACTTGTTCCAAGTTCTCCCTTCCTTACAATTCTGCAATACATCTTTAAATTCAGCATCATGAACATATTGATCTTTGATGGTCTCCAAACCAAATATTTTAAAGTCAAGTTGTGAAAGCATAGTATAACGACGAGACAAGGCATCAGCAATAACATTTTCTTTACCCTTCTTGTGTTTAATGACATAAGGGAAAGTGAAAGATCGTGGATGTCGCCTAGAGGGGGGGGTGAATAGGCGTTTTAAAATAATTACGGTAGAGGCTCGAACAAATGCGGAATAAACCTAGCAGTTAATTTGTCAAGCACAAAACCTACAACAACTAGGCTCACCTATGTGCACCAACAACTTATGCTAAGCAAGGTAAGCAACAAAGTGATAGCAAGATATATGACAAATAACAATATGGCTATCACACAGTAAAGTGCATAAGTAAAGGGCTCGGGTAAGAGATAACCGAGGCACGAGGAGACGATGATGTATCCCGAAGTTCACACCCTTGCGGATGCTAATCTCCGTTTGGAGCGGTGTGGAGGCACAATGCTCCCCAAGAAGCCACTAGGGCCACCGTAATCTCCTCACGCCCTCGCACAATGCAAGATGCCGTGATTCCACTAAGGGACCCTTGAGGGCGGTCACCGAACCCGTACAAATGGCGACCCTTGGGGGCGGTCACCGAACCCGTACACTTTGGCAACCCTTGGAGGCGGTCACCGGTACCCGACAAATTGCTCGGGGCGATCTCCACAACCTAATTGGAGACCCCGACGCTTGCCCGGAGCTTTACACCACAATGATTGAGCTCCGAACACCACCAACCGACTAGGGGGCCCAAGCACCCAAGATAAACAAGCTCAAGGGCACCAAGCACCCAAGAGTAATAAGCTTCTCAACTTGTAACTTCCACGTATCACGTGGAGAACTCAAACCGATGCACCAAATGCAATGGCAAGGGCACACGGAGTGCCCAAGTCCTTCTCTCTCAAATCCCACCGAAGCAACTAATGCTAGGGAGGAAAATGAGAGGAAGAACAAGAAGGAGAACACCAAGAACTCCAAGAACTAGATCCAAGGGGCTCCCCTCACATAGAGGAGAAAGTGATTGGTGGAAATGTGGATCTAGATCTCCTCTCTCTTTTCCCTCAAAAACTAGCAAGAATCCATGGAGGGATTGAGAGTTAGCAAGCTCGAAGAAGGTCAACAATGGGGGAAGAACACGAGCTCGAAGAATTAGACTCAATGGGGAAGAAGACCCCCTTTTAGGAGGGGAGAAAATCCAACCGTTATCCCCTCACTCAGCCCGCACAACGCGGTACTACCGCACCAGGGGCGCGGTACTACCGCGAGGCTGCGCGGTACTACCGTGGAGGACCACGGTACTACCGCGACAGCAGCATAGGCTGGAACTTGCCTGACTAGGGGGCAGTACTACCGCTTGCGCGGTACTACCGCTCCCCCTTGCGGTACTACCGCAAGGCAGGAAAGTCTCAGCCTGGGAAGGGCGCGGATGAAATAAATTACATCCGTGCCTACTTCCGCTGAGGGAGGACCTGCGCAAAAACTCCGGCACGGTACTACCGCACACGAAGAGCGGTACTACCGCGTAGGGCGCGGATGTAAAAAATTACATCCGCCCCTACGTCCGCTCATGCTGCTGAGCCTGGCCAGAGCCCACGGTACTACCGCGCCCACGGCACGGTACTACCGCGTAGGGCGCGGATGTAAAAAATTACATCCGCCCCTACTACCGCTCGAGCAGCTGCGCCTGGCCTGAGGCCACGGTAGTACCGTTCCAACAGAGCGGTACTACCGCAAGGGCCTGCGGTACTACCGCTCCAAAGAGCAGTACTACCGCATGCCCTAGATCAGCAACACTAGGAGTCCTTCATTTTGCAGAGAAGACAACGGGGGTAACAATAAAACCAGAACTGCCATAACTTCCGCAAATGAGCTCCGAATTGAGAAAACTCAAGCTTGTTGGATACAAGACAACGAGTAGCATCAAAACAGAGACTGGTTAGTAAGAAGAGGCAGAGGAGGTATGCCTGAACAAGAGAGGAGAGAAACCTCCAACAGAGAAGAACCGGCATACCCTCCAACATCGAAAACATCATAGAAGACGCATGTGAACTCCGTTTTCGATGAACTCGAGCTTGTCATAAAAATGACCAAAAGCTCCAAAACTCACAAGGAGAAGAACCAAACAAGAACCAATAAGGATGATGCAAGGATGCAATGGTTTGAGCTCTCTACGAACGATACGATCAAGCAACTCATCGAGAGCCCCCCTTGATAGTACGGCAATCGATCCTATAACCCGGTCTCCCACAACTACCATGAGACCGGTAAAATAGAAAACCTATCAAGGGCAAACCTTTGCCTTGCACAAAGTCCACTTGAGCTAGATGATGATGATCTACTCCTCCTCAAGATGGACCACCTTTCTTGATTGCGTTGGCTCGATGAAGACTAGTTGATTGCTCCCCCATACTCCACTATGGGTGAGCCACTCTTCCGCTCATCTTCACAAGTCCATTGTCACCACAATGGACGGCAAGCTTCAAGCACTTGATCTCTTCATGATACATCACTTGAACTTGCACACCGCAACCTAACCCCATAAAGAACTCTCGCGAAGACCATGGGTTAGCACACAAAGTGTAATGGACAATGCTTACCATACCATGGGACTTGATCCCTCGGTACATCTTGTGCGCTTTGTGTGTTGACTCTTTTCAACTCTCTTCATTTGGATGATGTCTTGAAGGTGGACATGAATGATCACACAATCTTATTCTTCAAGACATGCTTGCAATAAGCTCAACACTCACATGACCGATCTTTGGATAATTCCTTAAAAGGACGATGGTCATCACAAACTCTCCTTAAAACCAACACATGGACTCCAAGAAAAGCCTATGGACAAACCCTTCAAATACAACTCAAGGAAACCATTAGTCCATAGAGATTGTCATCAATTACCAAAACCAAACATGGGGGCACCGCATGTTCTTTCAATCTCCCCCATTTTGGTAATTGATGACAATCACTTTCAAGAGAGTTAAAATAAGGAATTATGCATCACCAAGCAATGCAACAACTAATAGTGCATGCGAATGAGATGCAAATACTAAGGAACAAAACCAAAGCACGAGGAGATAACTCTCTAAACTTCTCCACAAAACTCTCTGAAACTTCTCCCCCATTGGCATCGATTGCCAAAATGGGTGAAAAGCT
Organism: Triticum aestivum; assembly: GCF_018294505.1. Lineage (NCBI taxonomy): Eukaryota > Viridiplantae > Streptophyta > Magnoliopsida > Poales > Poaceae > Triticum > Triticum aestivum. The sequence goes on along the minus strand of NC_057800.1, from coordinate 352,856,696 downwards.
TAGAAGGCCAAAATAAAAGGTGTTCCTCCATAAATTGTGTATTTCTCAACAAGAGAGTGGAATGCAATACACATATCCAATTGCCGATACTTGGAGGAAGACAAACTATATTGAGGCCCAAAGATTGCAAAAGAATGATATGCCACAAGGACATAACAAGGAGAGAACCAAGTAATCGAGCAAACAAAAAATACCAAATGAAGCAAGCAATCAAATGATATCAATTGAACCAACTAGACCAAGGATCCTATGAGCCACATGAATGAAGGATATTATGATGAGCAAAGGAGTGTTCTAAAGAAGCTAGAGAAGCTCCCCATGATTTGTGCACACAAAAGAAATTTTGTATTTGAATACAAAGTGCACAAAATAGGATCATAGCTCCCCCAAAATCAATAGAAACTCACATCCAGTGCAAGTGAGCATATAGGAAACAAAGCCTAGCGCTTGCAACAAGCACATGGTTGAGCAACATGTAAAAGAGACAACTTAAGAAAGGGCTCAACCAAAATGATGTGTGTGAGTCATGGCGAAGCACTTGAGAGGACTAAAAATAGAATGAGCATTAAGCATCAACATAGTCTTGAAAGAATGAGGCACACGATGCAAGGCCTATCATTCCCACACACAACTAGCAAATGGGTTCACAAGCTTACTAATAAGCATATAAAGAACCTATGCTTGTGACAACCCGTGGTGAAGATAGAAGATGAAAGCCTCATCAAGACGAGGGATACCAATAAGATGGCAAAAGCCTCGTAAAGACAAGCATAGGGAAAATAATCTTCACCACACAAGAGTGCATCAAGATGCTACAATAGAGGACACGCACCCAAGGCAAAAGCTTTCACAGAGCCACCAAAGAAATAACAAAAGAAAGACAAGGTGGACGTGAAAGAAAGGATATCAACTAGAGATACATCAAGGAATGAGATATCCATTGATACACACTAAACTAAAGATGTCAAACTCCCAAAGAGAGGATGGTTCCAAACAAACCAAGCTCTCGACAAAGTTTCATGATGGCACAAAGTACCAAAAGAAAAAGGCTTGCCTTCCACCAACACACTTGATAAGGATCACAAAAAAAAGTGTTCTAAAGAAAATAGAATAGCTCCCCCACAAGTTGTGCATTATATAGGATTTGTATTTGAATACAAGAAACACAAGGTGGGATCACCGCTTTCACTATATCTAGAAAACACTAGACAAGAACAAGAAATAAACAAGATCCACAAGTGGTATGGAAGACAACGGGAGTTGACACAAACCTTGGCAAGAGAAAAAGCAAGTAAAACAAAAGCCAATGTAAAGATGATCAACAAATTCTACCACACATAAGACTACCAATTGTCAAAGACAAGAAGTATTTGGTAATAATTCCCGGTGGTAGATAACAAGGATATCCGACATCATCTTCACACCAACCACAAGCAAATTGCAACTTGTAGAGCTAACATGCCACCTAGGAACAAGATAATCTACAATATCAATTCTAGGTGACAATATCTCAAATGTACACATTTTCTAGGCTTGTAATATGCACTTAGCATATTACTCCCCCATAATGTGATACCAATAAGAACTTAACAAGAGGCAATAAGAGGAACAACCAAGAGATAATTAATGGACTATTTAGAATTTGAATTTCTCATGAGAGATATACCACCTAGCGACTAGATAGTATTGTAATATCAATACTAGATGGTATTCCTCATGTACACACATTTATAGGATTGTGAGGTGCACAAAGCACATCACTCCCCCAAAATGGGATGTTCCATCAATCTCTCACACGAGCCAACTAGGATACAAACAAGAAGCATAAAGGCTCAACGCATGACACACACGTACATGATGTGCAAACCAACACACACATACTTGATTGCTCAAGGTAAGCACGTTGGAATCACAACATATACAAACACATGCAAGGAACAAAACCAAAACATGCAAGGGGGCAAGTAACTTTCAAGGTAAACAATTTTAAGTACAAGTTACCGCAAGGAGGCACATTGGATATAAGATAGAAACTTGATAATCCAATTGACTTGGCTTGAGACAAAGAGAATGATGAAGTCCCCTTAATTCTTCATAATTTAGCCAAGTCTCCAATGCCCTCCAACAACACCTATTGATCAAGTTTGAGATTGTTGGTCCCCAACCAAGTTGGGTCCTAAGAGGTTAGTCACAATAGGTTTGGCTACCCAAATGGTTCTTTTCTTGACACCACTTTGAGTACCAACAAACTTGGCAAACACATTGCCAACCTTATCCTTCCCAAGAGAATAGATATCATCAATAATAATTGGGTTGGATAAGTTATTACTAGTGCATGAAGAAGCGACGTGACCTTTCTCACGACATAAGTAGCAACGTCTACTCTTCACTTTCTTCTCATTTGATTTCTCAACTTGAGAAGCATTAGCTTGAGTCTTCTTGGGAAGAGGCCTTTCTTCAACTTGAGGTTGAGCATGAGAATGCAATTGTAGCCGCTTCCCTTGTTGCTTGTCACTAATAGCCTTCTTCTTCAATGGGCAAGATCTAACATGATGCCCTTCAATTTTGCACTTGAAGCAAATAATCTTGGCCGAATTCTTGACTTGTTCTTGGCACTTCTTTGTGTTCATGTTGGACTTCTTCTTCTTATTGGAGTTGAATCCAAGTCCACCTTTGTCATTGGGGGATTTTTGCACACTCAAGATATTATTGAGTGTGGATTTCCCTTCATGACACTTTTCCAAGTCTTTCTTCAAAGAAGTGACTTGGGCCTTGAGCTCTTTGATTTCCTCTACATGGTTAGTCTCAACACAAGTACTAGAGGAAGTATAAGCTTCATCGTTAGAGCAACAAGGCAAGGAAAGCAATTCATCACAAGATGTACCAACATTGTGAGTAGATGAATTACAAGGACTAGCATATGGCAATATATTATTTTGACTAGAAGTAGTGCTAGTATCCACATGAGGCTCACTAGATGTTACCTTAGCAATCATGGCCTCATGAGCTATCTTTAGCACACTATGGGATACTAGAAGATCATCATGAGAGCTTGAGAGCTTTTCATGACTTTCTTCCAATTTCCCATAATTGCAAGATAGCACCTCAAGTTGAGCCCGTAGCTCAACATTCTCCTTCAAAATGGATGCTTCACAAGTAATAGAATTAGTAGCACAAGCATCATCATTAACAACAAGAGGAGAAGGCAACTTGGCAAGCTCTTTTAAATAAGAAGCTTCAAGTTGACCATGAGACTCGGTGAGTTTGATGAGCTCACCCTTGATGACCCTTGAGCCATTTTCGAGGTGCTCAAAATCCTCAAGGAGTCTAGCATGAGCAACTTCAAGCTTAGCATTTTTAGTTTCAAAAACATTGGCCACCTTAAGAGCTCTATCAGTAGATTCCTTCACTTTAGACAATTCTAGAGCAAAAGTCTCCTCAAGAGATTCCTTGGTGGTTTGTTCAAGTTCAAGGGCTTGAGAGAGGTCCGCAATCTCATTTGCGTAATCACGCCCATGAGCTTCCATTTTCTCAATGGTGACCTCATGCTCCTCGAGATGAGATTCCAACTCCTCAATATATTTCTTGCCCTCAATGGCAATGGACATAATTTCCATGAAGTTGGAACGAGCAATTTTATTTTTATGAAGAGCTTTAAAAATCATCTCCCCCTTAGTTTTTAAGGAGGCAACATTATTATTCTCTTCATCATTATCCTCATCATCATTAGCATCAACATCATCATCAAGAGACATATTGGGGTTCAAAGTAGGAGATACCTTTGACGCCTTAGCCATAAGGCAAAAAGCAATAGATGATGATGTAGGATCCCTTGAGGCACCATTAAACACCACATCTTGTTCCATGGAGTGTTCGGTTTCCTCTACATTGTTAGCACAACAATTCGAGGAAATAGATGCATTTTTATCATGGCAACAAGACATAGCAAGCATATCATCATGAGATTTAGTCAAGCAATTTCTACATGATATGCAAGGACTATGAACACAAGCATGTGAAACATTTGGAGTGCTCGAAGTGTTAAAGCCCAAAGAGGGAGCATTGCAATAATATAGTGATGAAGGATCATCCACAATAAGCATACTATCATCATTGCAATGACCAACACTACTCACCATATCATTACCTTGTGGCAAACCACATGTAGGTGAAGTAGAAGAAGTTGAGAAGACTATATGACCGGAGGTGGAGGGAGAACAACCATCCCCACAAGTCTTGGACACACCATATTTATCTTGAAGCTTTGTCCATAACTCATGAGCATCCCGGAATGGCATGAGTTGAAATATAACTACATTGCTCAAAGCATCGAAAAGCACATTAGAGGCTTGAGCATTGAGATAAGAGTTTTTCTCATCCTCTAAAGATAATCTTTGGGGATCCTTTGGAGGAGAAAAACCCATATCTACAATTCGCTCTAAATTTGGGTCCATGACCCTAAAGAGATTAAGCATGCGAATTACCCAAACATCAAAATTTGTGCCATCGAAACTAAGAGTGTCAGAGAATCCTAATCCTCTAGTCGACATCTTTACTCTCTAGGCGGTTAAGCCCAACAAAGAGAGACGAGGCTCTGATACCAATTGAAAGATCGTGGATGTCGCCTAGAGGGGGGGGGTGAATAGGCGTTTTAAAATAATTACGGTAGAGGCTCGAACAAATGCGGAATAAACCTAGCAGTTAATTTGTCAAGCACAAAACCTACAACAACTAGGCTCACCTATGTGCACCAACAACTTATGCTAAGCAAGGTAAGCAACAAAGTGATAGCAAGATATATGACAAATAACAATATGGCTATCACACAGTAAAGTGCATAAGTAAAGGGCTCGGGTAAGAGATAACCGAGGCACGAGGAGACGATGATGTATCCCGAAGTTCACACCCTTGCGGATGCTAATCTCCGTTTGGAGCGGTGTGGAGGCACAATGCTCCCCAAGAAGCCACTAGGGCCACCGTAATCTCCTCACGCCCTCGCACAATGCAAGATGCCGTGATTCCACTAAGGGACCCTTGAGGGCGGTCACCGAACCCGTACAAATGGCGACCCTTGGGGGCGGTCACCGAACCCGTACACTTTGGCAACCCTTGGAGGCGGTCACCGGTACCCGTCAAATTGCTCGGGGCGATCTCCACAACCTAATTGGAGACCCCGACGCTTGCCCGGAGCTTTACACCACAATGATTGAGCTCCGAACACCACCAACCGACTAGGGGGCCCAAGCACCCAAGATAAACAAGCTCAAGGGCACCAAGCACCCAAGAGTAATAAGCTTCTCAACTTGTAACTTCCACGTATCACGTGGAGAACTCAAACCGATGCACCAAATGCAATGGCAAGGGCACACGGAGTGCCCAAGTCCTTCTCTCTCAAATCCCACCGAAGCAACTAATGCTAGGGAGGAAAATGAGAGGAAGAACAAGAAGGAGAACACCAAGAACTCCAAGAACTAGATCCAAGGGGCTCCCCTCACATAGAGGAGAAAGTGATTGGTGGAAATGTGGATCTAGATCTCCTCTCTCTTTTCCCTCAAAAACTAGCAAGAATCCATGGAGGGATTGAGAGTTAGCAAGCTCGAAGAAGGTCAACAATGGGGGAAGAACACGAGCTCAAAGAATTAGACTCAATGGGGAAGAAGACCCCCTTTTATAGGAGGGGAGAAAATCCAACCGTTATCCCCTCACTCAGCCCGCACAACGCGGTACTACCGCACCAGGGGCGCGGTACTACCGCGAGGCTGCGCGGTACTACCGTGGAGGACCACGGTACTACCGCGACAGCAGCATAGGCCGGAACTTGCCTGACTAGGGGGCAGTACTACCGCTTGCGCGGTACTACCGCTCCCCCTTGCGGTACTACCGCAAGGCAGGAAAGTCTCAGCCTGGGAAGGGCGCGGATGAAATAAATTACATCCGTGCCTACTTCCGCTGAGGGAGGACCTGCGCAAAAACTCCGGCACGGTACTACCGCACACGAAGAGCGGTACTACCGCGTAGGGCGCGGATGTAAAAAATTACATCCGCCCCTACGTCCGCTCATGCTGCTGAGCCTGGCCAGAGCCCACGGTACTACCGCGCCCACGGCACGGTACTACCGCGTAGGGCGCGGATGTAAAAAATTACATCCGCCCCTACTACCGCTCGAGCAGCTGCGCCTGGCCTGAGGCCACGGTAGTACCGTTCCAACAGAGCGGTACTACCGCAAGGGCCTGCGGTACTACCGCTCCAAAGAGCAGTACTACCGCATGCCCTAGATCAGCAACACTAGGAGTCCTTCATTTTGCAGAGAAGACAACGGGGGTAACAATAAAACCAGAACTGCCATAACTTCCGCAAATGAGCTCCGAATTGAGAAAACTCAAGCTTGTTGGATACAAGACAACGAGTAGCATCAAAACAGAGACTGGTTAGTAAGAAGAGGCAGAGGAGGTATGCCTAACAAGAGAGGAGAGAAACCTCCAACAGAGAAGAACCGGCATACCCTCCAACATCGAAAACATCATAGAAGACGCATGTGAACTCCGTTTTCGATGAACTCGAGCTTGTCATAAAAATGACCAAAAGCTCCAAAACTCACAAGGAGAAGAACCAAACAAGAACCAATAAGGATGATGCAAGGATGCAATGGTTTGAGCTCTCTACGAACGATACGATCAAGCAACTCATCGAGAGCCCCCCTTGATAGTACGGCAATCGATCCTATAACCCGGTCTCCCACAACTACCATGAGACCGGTAAAATAGAAAACCTATCAAGGGCAAACCTTTGCCTTGCACAAAGTCCACTTGAGCTAGATGATGATGATCTACTCCTCCTCAAGATGGACCACCTTTCTTGATTGCGTTGGCTCGATGAAGACTAGTTGATTGCTCCCCCATACTCCACTATGGGTGAGCCACTCTTCCGCTCATCTTCACAAGTCCATTGTCACCACAATGGACGGCAAGCTTCAAGCACTTGATCTCTTCATGATACATCACTTGAACTTGCACACCGCAACCTAACCCCATAAAGAACTCTCGCGAAGACCATGGGTTAGCACACAAAGTGTAATGGACAATGCTTACCATACCATGGGACTTGATCCCTCGGTACATCTTGTGCGCTTTGTGTGTTGACTCTTTTCAACTCTCTTCATTTGGATGATGTCTTGAAGGTGGACATGAATGATCACACAATCTTATTCTTCAAGACATGCTTGCAATAAGCTCAACACTCACATGACCGATCTTTGGATAATTCCTTAAAAGGACGATGGTCATCACAAACTCTCCTTAAAACCAACACATGGACTCCAAGAAAAGCCTATGGACAAACCCTTCAAATACAACTCAAGGAAACCATTAGTCCATAGAGATTGTCATCAATTACCAAAACCAAACATGGGGGCACCGCATGTTCTTTCAGAAAGTCTCAATGAATTCAACCCATTTAGCATGTCTACGGTTCAGTTTTGCTTGACTTTTAATGTGTTTCAAAGATTCATGATCAGAATGTATAACAAATTCCTTGGGCCATAAATAATGTTGCCATGTTTCTAAGGTCCGAACAAGAGCATATAATTCTTTATTATAAGTAGAATAGTTCAGACTAGGCCCACTCAATTTTTCAGAAAAGTATGCAACAGGTTTTCCATCTTGTAATAACACACCTCCTAATCCAATTCCACTAGCATCACATTCAAGCTCAAAAGTCTTATTGAAATTAGGAAGTTGGAGTAAAGGAGCATGTGTCAACTTATCTTTCAATACCGTGAAGGCTTCTTCCTGTGCGATACCCCAAACAAAAGGCACATCCTTCTTTGTAAGCTCGTTGAGAGGTGCAGCAATGGTGCTGAAATCTCTCACAAAACGCCTATAGAAACCAGCGAGGCCAAGGAAACTCCTCACTTGTGTGACCGTTTTGGCCTGCGGCCAACTCTCAATAGCTTCAATCTTGGCTTTATCAACTTCAATTCCCTGTGGAGTAACAACATAGCCAAGAAAAGATACTCAGTCGGTGCAAAAGGTGCACTTTCCAAGGTTTCCAAACAAATGTGCATCACGTAGAGCAATAAAAACAGCACGTAAATGTTCCAAGTGTTCCTCCAAAGATTTGCTATAAATCAATATGTCATCAAAGTAAACTACCACAAATCGTCCAATGAAAGCACGTAAAACTTCGTTCATTAACCTCATGAAAGTACTGGGTGCATTAGTTAACCCAAAAGGCATGACTAACCACTCATATAATCCAAACTTAGTTTTAAATGCTGTTTTCCATTCATCCCCCAATTTCATACGAATTTGATGGTATCCACTACGCAAATCAACTTTGGAGAATATTGTAGAGCCACTCAATTCATCAAGCATATCATCTAGCCTAGGAATAGGATGACGATAACGAATAGTAATATTATTTATACCTCTACAATCAACGCACATACGCGATGTACCATCCTTTTTCGGCACTAAAATGATAGGAATAGCACAAGGACTAAGGGATTCGCATATATAACCTTTGTCAAGCAGTTCTTGTACTTGACGCATAATCTCCTTCGTCTCCTCTGGATTGGTACGGTATGGTGCACGGTTGGGTAGCGAAGCACCGGGAATTAAGTCAATTTGATGCTCAATCCCTCGAATAGGTGGTAATCCCGGTGGCACGTCTTGTGGAAAGACGTCAACGAACTCCTGCAAAATGTTAGTGACAGCAGGGGGCAAAGAGGAAGGCACGTCCTCGAATGAAAATAATGCCTCTTTGCACACAAAGGCATAGCAAACAGATTTGCTGAAATCTAGCTCATCAATATCAGATTTGGTGGCAAGTAAACATGCACTTTTCAATTTAATTTCAGAAACAACAGTAGATGGTTTATTATTAGACTTCATTTGGTGCTCAAATTCTTTTGCCACAGTCTGATTTTCACTCTTATTTGTCTCCTGTTTTGCTTTATTAGCTCTATTAATATCATCTTTCAAAATGGAATCAGGAGTCATAGGAAGCAAAGTAATATTTTTATCGTTATGTATACTGATTGTTTCTACCATGGTGTACAGAATTTTTATCAAATTGCCATGGTCTACCAAGTAATAAGGAACATGCTTGCATAGGTACCACATCACAATCAACATAATCAGCATATGTAGAGATACTAAAATGCACACAAACAGTACGTGTTACCTTAACCTTGCCGCTGTTGTTGAACCATTGGATGTAGTAAGGATGTGGATGTGGTCTTGTGGTGAGAGATAGCTTCTCCACCATCTCCATGCTAGCCAAGTTATTGCAGCTCCCTCCATCTATGATCACGCGAACAGAACGTTCCTTCACAACTCCCTTTGTATGGAACAAATTATGCCTCTGATTTTGCTCAGCTTGTGTAACCTGCACACTCAAAACACGTTGAGCAACTAAACATTCATACCTGTCAGCATCTTCAGGAGCCATGTATTGCGTCTCATGATCAGAATCGTCTCCACCGTGTTCGTCACGTGTAATAAGAGCCAAAGTCTCCTCATCATAGTCACTAGCAGACTCATACCCACCATTCTCAGTAACAATCATCACACGCTTAGATTAGCATTCTCTCGCATAATGACCTCCACCCTTGCAACGTCGACAAATAATATCATGTGTTTGCCCTGTTGATGCCATGGATGAAGAAGAGCTCTTTGCAGGCCCAGAAGGTATGCTCTTGGCAGATAGTGGTGATTGTGCCTGCTTTATTGTATCACGGTTGGGGGTGGCAGCCGACGGAGGCGCCGGTGTAGCAGAACGTGTGGAAGTAGATGATGCACGTGGTGTCCATGATGAAGGTCGACCTGCAGAAAAGTTAGTCCGCGCCAATGCCTGTCAATCTTGCACTTCACGTTCAGCTTTACAAGCAAGATGGAATAAACGAGTGATATTAGTATACTCCTTATACTCTAGAATCGTCTGAATATCTCTATTTAATCCACCCATAAAACGTGCAAGCATAGCTTCATTCTCCTCAACAATACCACATCTAATCATGCCAGTTTGTAATTCCTGATAATATTCTTCTACAAAAAATTTTCCCTGTCTTAAGCGCTGCAATTTTTGAAGTAATTCACGTTGATAATATAGTGGAACCCAACGAGTACGCATAGCAGTTTTCAAAGCAGCCCAAGTAGCCGGAATAGGAAATAATCTACAATGCTCAGACCACCAAACACATGCAAAACTAGTGAATGCACAAACAGCAGCAGGAACACATCTCTCCTCGGGATATTGTAAACATGTAAATTGTTGTTCAGTTTCTAACTCCCAAGTAAGATATATATCAGGAACATATCTACCCTCAAATGGTGGAATATTCAATTTTAGTTTAGGGAGATGGTCATGATCTCGTACCTGAGGGTGAGCCCTACCATTGCCATTATTTGCATGTGGACGACCTGGTGGTTGCTGTGCTGGTGGTGGCACGTAGTTCTGATTTTGATCAACCTCATCCCCATAATCTCCCACATAATCATCTTCCTCCACATCAGCAGTAGGAGCCACAGAAGTATCAACAGCAGCACCAGCAGTTTGGCCCGACTGAAGAGGGACACGGCTCACTCGGCGGAGGGCTGTTTCCCGACGTGGAGGTAGTCGGTGTTGTTGATGTTGTTGCAGAGGTGCGGCAGGAGCAGCCGGTGGTGGTGGTGGAAAACGCGAAAGCAATTCAGCAAACTTGTTATCGAGCTTTGTTTCAAACGTCTTCTCCATGCCATCTATCTTCTCCATGGCCACTTCAAATATGTTTATCACATCTTGCACCTGTACACTCATCATTTGCTGAAACGTATCATGAAGCTCCTTGTTCGTCAAGTTCTCCCAGTCAGTCTCGTCGGATTGTGATCCTGGCATGGTTAGCAACAATAGAAACACACAAGAATATGATCCTACAGACTACTAACAAGTGGTGGTGGTGGCGGGTGTCACAAATCCGTCAAGCAAATCTCAAATTCTTACCAGTTCTTACCCAGCAGCAGGCGGTGATCGGCAATCGTTATAGTCAAAACTCTCAAAAGCTTGGATAGATCGATTGCCAGGGAGAGTCAAACGCACGACGTAGATGTATGTGGAGCTGGGAAGGCTTATAGTATGGTAGCAAAAAGGGTCAGCAATAATCAATTCAGAGATGCAAAGTTGAATAAACGCTCAACGACGGTACTGTGCTGGTCCTAGGCTAGACCATGCTAGAGACGCGAGCCTAGAACACTAACAAAATCACGGTGCTGCATGTAAATAAGGGAAAAGCACACTCTGGAACTATTTTTTTTCGCTCTTTTTTTTGCACTCCTTTTTTTTGCGCTCCTCTTTTTTTTGCGAAAAATCACTATAATGGCGAGTGTCTCAAAACTCTTCCCTCGTCAAACTGACAGGATGGGCACGAATTTTTTTTTTCACTTTTTTTTCGGAAATTAGGGCAGCGACGACGAAAAAGTGCGACAAAAAATCACTATGATGGCACGTGGCTCAAAAGACTCAGAAAAGCCTAACAATAGGATAGGGGAAAAAATTTGCCCGTGAAAATTTTGGCCTAAAAACTGCCCGGGGGTCTCCAGACTCTTTTTTTTTCGAGACCTACGCAGGCAAGGAAACACGAATCGGAATTTAGATTGATCTCAAGAACAAACCGAATATGAGAAGAACTCGGATTGGTGGCGGATATATGGTTGTGGTATATAGCAGCGGTGGTAGTATATGGTAGCGGTGGTGGTATATGGATACAGATTGGTGGTGGTATATGGATACGGATTGGTGGTGGTATATGGATATGGATTCAGAGCGGTGCGGATAAGCAAAAGTGGTAGATGGGCGATGATGATGGTGCGGCGGCGGCGTGACAACTTATGACCAGAATTCGAAACTCTAAAAGACTAGACTCTAAGACCAGCAACTTAACACGACGATGCAACCGCAAATTCAACAAAGCAAAAACCCTAAAAGATTATGCAAAGGCTCAGATTGGTTCGGATATGATGAACTAACCCTAAAAAAATTTTGTGGCTTTTTCGTGGACTGTAGGTATGAAGAACAGACTCGATCTAATCTACGAAAAACTGTAAAATCTCAACGAGCAACCTGGAAATCTGATACCACTTGATAAAGGCGAGGGTCCCGATCTTTCGATGAGATGATAACTATCGTTTTCTGTGGGAGTCGACTTTGACGATCCGACTACGAACGTGCGAGACGTCGCGCCTTAGCAATCGCTAAACCAACTTCCGAGGGTTATTGACCACGCCAGAGCACGATCAACCTGACCACGAGGGTCTGTTTCCTGCGAGCAAACGAAGAACAAGCAAGAAACTGAGATTGCAATCTGGATATTGCGAATATAAGATGAAAGTTTTATTGATCAAGGTGGGGTTCTGTGACGTCTTGGTCTGGTCGTTGGACACAAACGAAGTACGCGAAGTTGCAGCTATGGCGAACTTTTGATCTAAACAAAACCCAAAGTCTAAACGACGCCCTAAGGGCTGTATATATGGAGGAAGAGGGGGGAATTTCGTGGCCCTTGAGGGTGGGGTCCGAAACCAACCCTAACAATTGTTTCCCCACACATACGGACTCTAAAAATAGCCTATACTTAAGTATTTCGAAATTACATGGGCCTGGCCCATTAATAAGGTGACGCAGCACCTAGAATAGCCTATGGACGAATATTATGAAGTGGCATCTTGTATATTTCGTCCAAGGCTTCATGCACTCCTTATGGCGGCTTTAAAGTCCTGAAATCATCACTTGTAACTCCGTTCTTGATCCCCTTGCGCATGCCATCAACTCCATGTGTGTTCTTGCTCCAATGTTCATCCTTCTCCAAGCTAGGCCCTTCATTTGTAAGCAAAACAAATGTATCCAATTTAGGCAGCATCATAATCTCATGAACATTAGAATCATTACCAAGAAACGAAAGTACCTGGTAATTTAATTGGCGTGCGCGACCTCTAGTAATTGGTCCAGTATATGTAACAGTAGGGGTTGTGGGTGTAACAATGGTATTGATGTCCTCATCACTAAGCCGGCCCTTGGGGGCCACACGTTGCTGTTCAAAGTTTACAAGATTATACTTACAAAGTCCCTGGTCATTATTGCATAATGACCCGGCCCTTGGGGGCTACACTGGCTGAAGTTTTTATGAGCATCAAGTAATTACAAGTCCCAGGTTGCTGCAAGCATGACAACCCGTCACTTGGGGGCTACATATATGGAGTATTCAGTTTTGAGATGAACAAACCGGATTTCTTCAAGGTTGAAACACTTATTGGAGCAAGTCTTAAGTTATCACTATGTTCTCCTCTTAAGACTTGGGGGCTACAGGTATTATGCATATAAAGGAGGAATATCTTCATTTTATCAGTTTTGAGCAAATCAGGAAGATCAATTACATAACCCGGTGTTGACAACAATTATGACCGGTGCCATCAATATTTATAAACCGGCCATTTTGGTAATATTAAACCGGCAAGTTTTACATCTTCAAACCGGCTGAATATCAGATAAGTATTTTTAGACCCATATTTCTTAAACTGGCGGAGCTGAATCAAAGGAGTTATTCTTCACAATATTTCTCGGTGACAAGCCAATGTCGGCAAATTGATTATGAAGCTGGTTTGTTGAGCCGGATTTCCCAGAAGGAGGAAATAACAAGGACTTAAGGATGATCAGGTACCGGTTTATAAAAATTCTTAACCCGGAGCATAACCTGTCAAATTTGTTCTTGTGTTTATTTTGCAGTGTAAGTTTACCATGAATAAATCCAAGCTAAACTTGGGGGCTAATGTCGGGGATATACCCCGCGGTGTAAACCGGCCGGAAGTTAACCCAGCCAGGACTTGGCGGTTTATCTGAAGACCCCGCTGACACTTGGCGAGTCACCGGCGACCCGCCCTGACCTGGCGGTTTACAAGCAACCCACCTGGTCATTATGACTCACTGGTAATCCGGCGTGCGGGACAGACAGATGACAAGGCCCAAGACCCAGAAGGCCGGTTCACGTCTAATGGTGGGCCGGTTTAAGAGGAAGGCAGGAGGAATATTATCTTACAAGGATTTAAGACCTGGACTTGTATCCGGTTTGTATTGGAGATAGACTAGTCCTAATCCTAATAGGACTCTACATATAACCCGCCCCTCCAACATATATAAGGAGGGGCAGGGCTCCCCAAAGTGGGCTGGTTTAAGAGGAAGGCAGGAGGAATATTATCTTACAAGGATTTAAGACCTGGACTTGTATCCGGTTTGTATTGGAGATAGACTAGTCCTAATCCTAATAGGACTCTACATATAACCCGCCCTTCCAACATATATAAGGAGGGGCAGGGCTCCCCAAAGTGGGACAAGATTCACAAGTTCCACAAGTTAGACAAATTAGGTTTAGACAATAGCTCTCAAGATAGAGCACTCTTGTAACCGTGATCATCATCATCAATATCAATGAAGTAGGACGTAGGCTTTTACCTCGACCATGAGGGGCCGAACCTGGGTAAAACCTCGCGTCTCTCGTCCCGCTCAACCCCTCTCAAGCTACCACATAGATGCGTTGGCCTCGCGACTAAGTCCTGACACTAAGGACATCTGCCATGACAATTCCACGACAAGAACCGTTCTTACCTACGCATCAAAACCATAACGTAGTATAGTGATTTCTTTTTGATCTTCAGAAAGAACCCTGTTCATTGAAACCGATTCAACTAAAGTTGGAAAAATAGACACCCACTAGACACCTATGTGTGAAGCACGTCGGTAGAACCAGTCTCGCGTAAGCGTACGCGTAATGTCGGTTTGAACCGCTTCATCCAAGAATACCGCTAAATCAATAATCAACTAGTGATGGCAAGCAATATGTATATACTCATGCCCACAACTCCTTTGTCTTCTACTCGTGCATATAACATCTACGCATAGACCTGGCTCTGATGCCACTATTAGGGAACGCAGTATTTCAAAAAAATTCCTACGATCACGCAAGATCTATCTAGGAGATGCATAGCAACGAAAGGGGGAGAGTATGTCTACATACCCTCGTAGGCCGAAAGTGGAAGCGTTATGAAACGTGGTTGATGTAATCGAACGTCTTCGCGATCCAATCGAACAACTACCGAACGCATGGCACCTCCGCGATCTGCACACGTTCAGCTCGGTGACGTCCCTCGTACTCTTGATCCAATTGAGGCCGAGGGAGAGTTTCGCCAGCACGACAGCGTTATGACGGTGATGATGAAGTTACCGACGCAGGGCTTCGCCTAAGCACTACAACGATATGACCGAGGTGGAATTCTGTGGAGGGGGGCACCGCACACGGCTAAACAATCAACTTGTGTGTTCTAGGGTGCCCCCTGCCCCCGTATATAAAGAAGCAAGGGGGAGGCCAGCCGGCCCTCATGGGGCGCGCCCCCAAGTAGGATTCCTACTAGGAATAGGAATCCTATTCCTAGTAGATTTCCAACAAGGGAAGAGAGGGGGAAGGAAGGAGAGGGAGAGAGGGAGAAGGAAAGGAAGGGGGCGCCGCTCCCTCCTAGTCCAATTCAGACTCCTCAAGGGGGGTGGCCAGCCCTAGGGCCCTCTCCTCTCTCTCACACAAGGCCCATGTTGGCCCATTAGTTCCCCCGGGATTTCCGATAACCCCCGGCACTCTGATATTTATCTAGTGACCCCGGAACTCATCCGGTGTCCGAATAACATCGTCCAATATATCAATCTTTATGTCTCGACCATTTCGAGACTCCTCGTCATGTCCGTGATCACATCTGGAACTCCAAACTGCGTTCGGTACATCAAAACACATAAACTCATAATACCGATCGTCATCGAACGTTAAGCGTGTGGACCCTACGGGTTCAAGAACTTTAAAGACATGACCGTGACTCATCTCCGGTCAATAACCAATAGAGGAACCTGGATGCTCATATTGGTTCCTACATATTGTACGAAAATCTTTATCGGTCAAACCGCATAACAACATACATTGTTCCCTTTGTCATCGGTATGTTACTTGCCCGAGATTCGATCTTGTTACCGGCAAGTCTCTTTACTCATTGCGTAATGCAACATCCCACAACTAACTCATTAGTCACATTGCTTGCAAGGCTTATAGTGATGTGCATTACCGAGAGGGCCCAGAGATACCTCTCCGATACACGGAGTGACAAATCCTAATCTCGATCTATGCCAACTCAACAAACACCATTGGAGACACCTGTAGAGCATCTTTATAGTTACCCAGTTACATTGTGACGTTTCATAGCACACTAAGTGTTCCTCCGGTATTTGGGAGTTGCATAATCTCATAGTCATAAGAACATGTATAAGTCATGAAGAAAGCAATAGCAATAAACTAAACAATCATAGTGCTAAGCTAACGGATGGGTCAAGTCAATCACATCATTATTTAATGATGTGATCCCGTTCATAAAATGACAACTCATGTCTATGGTTTGGGAAACTTAACCATCTTTGATTAAAGAGCTAGTCAAGTAGAGGCATACTAGTGACACTCTGTTTGTCTAGTGTATTCACACATGTACTAAGTTTTCGATTAATACAATTCTTGCATGAATAATAAACATTTATCATGATATAAGGAAATATAAATAACAACTTTATTATTGCCTCTAGGGCATATTTCCTTCAGATTTTTGCCAAGTTAAAGTCTCAACTTAACGTATTTGTTAAGCCGACCCTTGGGGGCTACGGATGCAAAGTTGAAGTGTTGGTATTACAAAGTCCCAGTTGAAAGTATAAACCGGCCCTTGGGGGCTACTAGAGTTGATCTATGCGGCTATTTGAAAGTTTACAGCCATTCTATTCTATCATGTACACTAAACTTGGCGGCTAAGGGAAGTAATTTATGTAAAGAGGGCAGCGTTTACCTCATAGCGCTCCTTCATCAGATTTACTAAGCGGGCATCAAAGTCACGGCTGGTGTACAGACAATTCAGATAACCAGAGTGGAGGTCTTGGGCACATAAATGGGTGTAGCTTTCCAAGTCTACCTTCAACTTGCCTTTATCTTCAGCAGAAATCTCTTCTTTTGTGTTGTGCTTAGATAAGACGTAGGGTTGACCCAAAGTTGTGAATCCAAATCCAGTGACAAGAACATCGTCAACCTTCTCCTCAGCGGGTTTAATTGGGCTTGGCGGCTTACAGAGAGCCGGTTCAACATCTATATCATCTAGAGATACTTCATGATATTGTGGTGGAGGATCATAAGGGGTGCCATCAGCTTTTGAGCTAGCAGGTTCTAACTATTGTTTTTCTGGTTCAGAGAGGTTAGAATCGTCGATCGGCTTGTCCAGCTTAGCCTTCTTGATGGGTTTTGCTTGGCCCCTAAGAAAGAGAAACATAAAGAGGTCAGGATAATGATCAGATATAAGGTTTGGATGGTTGAATATATTCTTACCCAGGTACAGTCTTGAAAGCCAGGATTTGAGTGCCCGTTGACTCGCTAAAAGAGGAATGAGGAGTCCCCTGATAGTTTGAATCGGATGGGTTAAGAGGTTGTCGAAAATGACCCGCCTTAGGATAAAGTATATCAGAAGCAGGAAAGACCTCTAGGCAGCATTTGTGAACCGGTGTATTTGGTAAGCCAGAGGAGGTGATTTGTCTACCACTATGCCGGGTGACTCGGCGAGCTTCGTGTTGTTGTTTCTTCAAAAGAAAGTTGGGATCCATGTGAGCTAGAGGGTGAGAAAATCTTACTTTTCGGCTTGCTTGTCGAGTTTTCTGTGTTGGCTGAGGTTCTCAGCCGGAAGAAAGAATAATTACCTCTGCGTCACCTGCACGGCTGGCCTCTGCGTCGTCCTAATAACAATCATTGTCAATGAGATGTATAAAAAAAGGAGCTAAGAGAGTCGAGTTCTACCTCTGACTCATTATCATTGTCATCATCAATGCTTAAGTTGGCGGGCTCGGTGGTCTTCTTGGTAGATTTCTTGGTCACTTTGGTTTTGGTACAAGCCGGTTTGGCCGGCTTATCCTGCGTCTACCTCTTCCAAAATGGATCATCATCCTATTAAGATTGAAAAGATCATAATTAGGTATCAAAAATGTGGATTAAGCAGAGGGTGTGCAACTCTTATAGCTAGCGGCTTGTTGAAGTGCAGAAAGGGCTAAGTCCGGTTTTGCTGCATTCCTTTAAAGATTCATTCAGCAATTTTTTGGTGGCTTCAGTGATTTCAGCATCAGATAGTTGAATGTCACAATGGTGTTGAGGATCCTTTACGTCACCAGTGTTCGCACATTAAGCCGGGGCGACGACTTAATGGCAAGATACTCCAAGACAGCCAGCACCGGAAAAAGTCGACGCCGGTTAAGCCAATGGCCATAAAGGCTCTGAGCTTTGAAAAGGCTGGCGAGTATTTGGCCTGCTCCTTGGCATTGAGCTATTGGGGCAGTGGATGTTTGTTTCTAAGTCGGCGGTCTCGGTAACTCGGCAGAGGATTCTCGCCGGCTAGAGATGTGTCTTGGCAATAGAACCAAGTTTGGTTCCGGTCTTTGGGGTGACTGTGCAGCTTGGCATGGGGAAAGCTGACCTCTTTCCTCTTCTAAATTGAGACTCCACCGAGCTCTTGGCATGGCCCGTCGACAAACTCTGTTTGGCGGTTTAAGTAATAGAACTCCCTGAATAGATCAACTGTGGGCTCCTCTTGAAGATAAGCTTCACATAATACTTGGAAATTGCAGATGTTGGACACAGAGTTGGGTCCGATGTCTTGAGGGTGTAGTTGGAAGAAATGAAGCACATCGCGGAAAAACTTTGAGCCGGGTGGGCTGAACCCCCGATTCAAATGATTAGCAAAAACAATTACTTCTCCATCTTTTGGATGATGATGGACTTCTTCACCAGGGGCCCTCCAGTGGAAGTCCTCTTTCTTGGCTAAGGTGCCAGTGGCGACAAAGTTGTTCAGTTCTTCTTCGTTAACCCGGGATCGGACCCAGTTGCAAGAAGTATATGTCTTAGCATTTTCTCAATGATCTGAAAAAAGGATTATGCCGGTTCAAGAATACATGGCTAAGCCGGCTTACTATTGAAAGGCAAACAATAATGAAGCATGAATAGGTGTTAAGCCAGAGATTGGTATTACAAAGTTATAAAGAACCATTGGCGGTTTAAGAGGGGACTAATGATACCTGGTGGGTTACTATTTCTAAGTTAAGCCGCCCATACAGATATTGAAAGTACAGATCTGAGGATGAACAAGTCGCTAAGTATTGAGAAAAACAGGTTTCATAGATTGATGCTATGTTTTCGGATCTACGGCACTTCACTTAATGGAAAAATATTCGGACCTAAATATCAGTACTCGAGCAGTTCAAGGGTCCAGATTGATTTTCTTATGCAGAGGAGGTGTTCTAAATAGTAAAAAGGAGTGCTACGGCTACCACGGCATAGGAGGAGTACCAAGTTCGAATCAAAAAAATCGCAAACTGCAGTGGAAAGCAAAGATGAACTCTGACAAACTCACGGAAACCCTAATGGATCTATAGGAAGAGGAAGAAGGAAAGCATACCAGGCTGTTGGACAGCTGAGGCACGCGGATGAAATCTGGTCAAAACAGGTTGATGCAGTGGTCGTTGTTGAGGCAGAGGCGAAGGTCGACGGCGGCGGCAGAGCTCGAGTGCTGGGGCGTCATGAGGTGGAAGACAGAGACGAAGAGGCAAGGGGAAAAGTGAAAGGGACCCCTGGCCCTATTTATAAGACGAAAGGATAAGTGACATGCGCGGGAATCGAGGAGGTCAAAAATGGATATGTGACAGTGCAGACACCTTGATTTTCGGAGATGCATTAAAAGAGAGGAGATACATTAAAGATTCTGGTTTTGTATAATATAAATGACAGGAGACGTCACGGCGGGTTACCACGATCCTAGAAGATGATGTCACGGCGAGTTACAAGGTTTCGCAAGGGTGATGAAGAAGGAATTTTTTCTAAGTGTTGAAGATTGATATGAACAAGTTCAACTGAACCTGGGGCCTAATGTTGGGGATATAACTATTGAGTTTAACCCACCCAGGAGGGCCCGGGTTAAGCCCATGGCGGTTTATCAAGACAAAGCCCATGAAGATGTTGAAGATGGCGGTTCACTATGCAGACTCGTTGAGGGCCCGAAGCCCAAGGGCGACTTAAGGCCCAACAAGTGTATAGAGCCATATAAGCATAACTTGTATTATAAGGCATGTGCAGTTAGTCACCGAGCCGGACACGTTGTTTATGAGCCGGCCGGGACTCCCTGAGCCACCGGGCGTCAACCTGTGTATATAAAGGGACGACCCGGCGGCGACTTAGGGCAAGAAACCAGAGATTGAAAGCTAGGTCAAGCGTATTCGCTCCCTGGTAATCGAAACATAAGCAATACCACCTCAAACTGTATTAGGTCTTTACCTTCACCACAAGGGGCCGAACCAGTATAAACTCCTTGTGTCCTTTGTCCCGTTTAACCCCTTTAATCTAACCTAGTTGTGATGGATCCACGACTAAGTCCTCACACTAGGACATCTGCCGTGACAATTCCACGACACCTCACACTTGCCGATGGCATCCTTCAGCTCTTGCTCCACTTCGGCCACCCTATCTCCGTGCTGGCGGCCGGCGACCTATTCGGTTTTTAGTTCTGCAGCCGCTTTGTCAGCGGCTGCCTTATTCACCTTCGCCTCTTCCTTGTCCTGGGCAAGGGCGCTCTTGAGGGTCTCAACCTCGACCGCACCAACTGCACTCATAATCACAGCAGTGCATGAGTTAATCTCTGAATTTGCATATCAGTTCAGATATATGATCAACCCCTTAAAAGTATACGCATACCTTGCATCTCGTCGAATCGCTTGTTGATGCGATCGATTTCATCATCAGCCACCTTCAGTTTCTGATTGAGTTTGGAAACTTCAGCGGCCCGGGCAGTTGCCGCCAACAGGGAAGCCTGTTATACAATAGAAAAGTATGTTACCTCTTCTAAATACTGTGTGATCCTCTATCCGGCTTTTTCAAAACCGGATAGAGTTTTAGGGGCTACTATCTATACACAGGTATATTCCTTTATATGAAAAAGCGTCTAGAGCATTACGTCGCATACCTCGAAGCCTGTCAGCAAGCTGGTGAAGGCTTCGTTCAGCCCGCACTTGGCGGACTGAACCTTTTCTACCACCACACCCATTAGGGTGCGGTGCTCCTCCACGGTGGAAGCATGTTATAGTGCTTCCACTAGAGTATTCGGCGCCTCCGGGGTAGTAGAGTCTGCCGTCAGAGCTGATGCTCCCCCCTCCTTCAAAGGGGGTTGCTCGCCTGATTCCGGAGCCACATTGGTCTCCGAAATGATGTCTGGCTGGGGGGTGGATTGAGCAGGGCTCCCGCCGTCAGTCGCCATGGGGATCGCCACCCCCCTCCCCCATGTCTTCGGCAGCCGAGGTATCACCCTCAGGTGCCTTCTCGACAGCCTCGCTCGCCCCTCCGCGGATAGGAGAAGTCCTTTGGGACAACACCTCGGTGTCATCCGCGGTGACTGGCGAAGGGGCTTGCGGTGGCGTCTTGCTCTCTGCCATCTCGGGCGGCAAAGAACTCCCTTCAGATAGAGAAGGGTTGGGGAGGTCGCGAGCAGGGCTGAAAGACACATGGTGTAATATGTGATATTATAAAAACATAGAAGACCAAATACATATAATAAACCCTTTGGTACTTACGATTCGGCCAGGGGCTTCACCCTGGGAAGTCTCTTGGGGACGGGTTCGGCTTTCGAATCCGAACCATCTAAGAGGGCCATCTTCCCCCTCTTGGGCGCCTCCCTCTCTGGGTCTATGGAGGCCGCGCTCTTCTTCCTCCCCTTAAGAGGGGAGTCGCTTTCTGCTTCCTCCTCCTCTTCTTCCTCATCTCCCTCATGGGGGGAGAGGGCTTTGGTCTCTCTGGACGCTGCGTCCGAAGAACCCTTGTGGCGGAGGCCGCCTCTGGCCTCTTTGCCCTTCTTCTTCTTGACCTTCTTCTCCGGCACCTGATAAGGCACCGGGACCAGCATCCTGTCAGCTGGGGTGTGGCTGGGTCTTCAGGCACCGGTGTTGGACACTTGATCTGCTCCGCTTTTGCTATACAGCCCTGAACGAAGGACAGAAAATTCATTATGTCCAAAAACTTATTGACCGAATAGATATTCGGGAAAGCATACTTACCGGTGTGGTCGGATTCTCGATGTCAAGACCGATGTCTTCGGTCTTCTTTAGCCACTTTTTTGGGCCTTGAATAGTAGCTTCCAGATGTCATCGTGCGTTGTGCCGAAGAAGCACTTCAAGGTCCATGGATCTTCCGGATTGAACTCCCACATGTGAGAGGGCCGGAGTTGGCAGCGAAGAATCCGGCGGAAGAGCATCACCTGAATCATGTTAGTGAGATTGGTGTTCTTGCCTATCATATTGGTGATGCGCTTTTGCAGCATCAACACTTCCGCCGTGGATCCCCAGTCCAGACCCTTGGCGGTCCATGAGGTAAGCCGCGTAGGGGGTCCGAATATGAACTCAGGAGCGGTCGCCCAAGCTATTATCCAAAGAGAAGCAAGCAACTAACCTTGGGGATGCCCGAGTGGCATCCCCTCTTTCTTCTGACGACCATCGGTATTTTACTCGGACCTATTTGAGAGAGCCAAAATTATGCCATGACTTGTTAGAATTGCTCTCTATGCTTCACTTAAATCTTTATGAGCTATGGAATTGCTCTAGTTCTTCACTTATATACTTTTGAGCATGGTGTGCTTTAGTATTTTTGAAGAAATGCTCTCATGCTTTGATGAGGACATCAATACCATTGTTACACCCACAACCCCTGCCGCTATACATACTGGACCAATTACTAGAGCTCGCGCATGCCAATTTAATTATCAGGTACTTCCGTTTCTTGGCAACGATTCTAATGTTCATGAGAATATGATGTTGCCTAAATTGGATACATTTGTTTTGCTTACAAATGAAGGGCCTAGCTTGGACAAGAAAGATGAACCTTGGAGCAAGTTCAAGCATGGAGATGATGGCATGCGCAAGGGGATCAAGAACGGAGTTACAAGTGATGATTTCAGGACTTTGAAGCCACCATAAGGAGTGCATGAAGCCTTGGACGAAATATACAAGATGCCACTTCATAAATTTCGTCCAGAGGCTATTTTAGGTGCTGCGTCACCTTATTATTGGGCCAGGCCCATGTATTTTCGAAATACTTAAGTATAGGCTGTTTTTAGAGTCCGTATGTGTGGGGAAACAAGAGTTAGGGTTGGTTTCGGACCCCTCCTCCAAGGGCCACGAAATCCCCCCCCCTCTTCCTCCATATATACAGCCCTTAGGGCGTCGTTTAGACTTTGGGTTTTGTTTAGATTAAAGTTCGCCATAGCTGCAACTTCGCGTACTTCGTTTGTGTTCAACGACCAGACAAAGGCGTCACAGAACCCCACCTTGATCAATAAAGCTTTCATCTTATATTCGCAATATCCAGATTGCAATCTTAGTTTCTTGCTTGTTCTTCGTCTGCTTGCAGGAAACAGACCTTCATGGTCAGGTTGATCGTGCTCCGGCGTGGTCAATAACCTCTTGGAGTTGGTTTAGCGATTGCTAAGGCGCGACGTCCTCGCATGTTCGTAGTCGGATCGTCAAAGTCGATTTTCTCCAAAATGATAGCCACCATCTCATCGAAAGACGGGACACCTTTGCCTCTATCAAGTGGTATCAGATTTCCAGGTTGCTCGGTGAGATTTTACTATTTTTCGTAGTTTAGATCGAGTCTGTTCTTCATACCTATAGTCCACGAAAAAGCCAAAAAAAATTAGGGTTAGTTCTTCCTATCCGAACCAATCTGAGCCTTTGCATAATCTTTTCTGTATTTGCTTTGTTGAATTTGCGGTTGCATCGTCGTGTCAAGTTGCTGGTCTTAGCATCTAGTCCTTTAGAGTTTCGAGTTCTGTTCACAGGTTTTAACGTCGCCGCTGCCATATATCACCACCGCATCATCATCATCGCCGCTGCCATATACCACCACAACACCAACTTCATCGTCGCTGCCATATACCACCACCACATATTCACCACCAATCTGAGTCCATATACGCCACCACATATCCGCCACCATCACGCCAATCCGAGTCCACCTGCAACATATATTCGCCACCAGTCCGATTTCCACCAGATTCATCGCCGCCACCAGTCTGAGTTCCACCAGATTCATCTCCGCCACCAGTCCTAGTCTGAGTCCAATATTTCTTGCTTTGTTTTCGAGTTCCAGATCACGCGATACTTCGAGTCGTGACAGAGTCAGACTCCCGAACTTTCGTGCTACCGCAGAAGAAAAATAGTTCCAAACTCAAAAAAATAATTCTCGCTAGGCAGTTTTTAGACCATTTGTAGACTTTTTCGAAAAAAATTGTTGCGGAGCAAAAAAAAGAGGGAAAAGGTGCAAAAAAAAGAAAAAAAAATATTCAGAGCGTGCTCCTCCCTTGTTTACGTGCAGCGCCGTGATTTTATTAGTGTTCTAAGCTCGCGTCTCTAGCACGGTCTAGCCTAGGACCAGCACAGTACAGTCGTTGAGCGTTTATTCAACTTTGCATCTCTGAATTGATTATTGCTGACCCTTTTTGCTACCATATTATAAGCCTTCCCAGCTCCACATACATCTACGTCATGCGTTTGTCTCTCCCTGGTAATCGCTCTATCCAAGCTTTGAGAGTTTTGACTACAACGGTTGCCGATCACCACCTGCTGCTGGGTAAGAACTGGTAAGAATTTGGGATTCGATCGCTTGCCGGATTTGTGATACACCACCACCACCACCACTTCCTAGTAGTTTGTATGATCATATTCTTGTGTGTTTCTATTGCTGCTAACCATGGCAGGATCACAAGCCGATGAGATAGATTGGGAGAACATGACGAACAAAGAGCTACATGATAAATTTCAGCAAATGATGAGTGGACAGGTGCAAGGTGTGTTAAACAGATTTGAATAGGCCATGGAGAAGATAGATGGCATGGAGATGACGTTCGAAACAAAGCTCGATAACAAGTTTAATGAATTGCTCGCGGTCTTCCACCACCACCACCGGCTGCACCTAACGCACCTCTACAACAACAACAACATCGCCTTCCAAATCAAGTGGGACGGGCACTGCGCATTCCCCTTGAGCCTGGTCAAAATTTTGGTGCCACTGTTGATGCTTCTGTAGCTCCTGTTGCTACTACAGAGGTGGAGGACCATTACGAGGATAAGGCTGATCAAAATCAGAACTACGTGCAACCACCAGCACCACCGCCACCAGGTCGTCCACATGCATATCATTGCAATGGTAGGGCTGCACAACCACCTCAGGTACGTGATCATGACCATCTCCCTAAACTGAAATTGAACATTCCACCATTTGAGGGTAGATATGTTCCTGATATATATCTTACTTGGGAGATAGAAACTAAACAACGGTTTCCATGTTTACAATATCCTGAGGAGAGACGTGTTCCTGCTGCTGTTTGTGCTTTCACTAGCTTTGCATGTGTTTGGTGGTCTGAACATTGTAGATTATATCCTATTCCAGCTACTTGGGCTGCTTTGCAAACTGCTATGCGTACTCGTTGGGTTCCACCATATTATCAACGTGAATTACTTCAAAAATTACAGCGTTTAAGACAAGGAAAAAATTCTTTAGAAGAATATTATCAGGAATTACAAACTGGCATGATTAGATGTGGTATTGTTGAGGAGAATGAAGCTATGCTTGCACGTTTTATGGGTGGATTAAATAGAGAGATTCCGACCATTCTAGAGTATAAGGAGTATACTAATATCACTCGTTTATTCCATCTTGCTTGTAAAGCTGAACGTGAAGTGCAGGATCGACAGGCATTGGCGCGAACTAACTTTTCTGCAGGTCAATCTTCATCATGGACACCACGTGCATCCTCTATTTCCACTGCACCAGCACCTGCATCAGGTGCCACCTCCAGCCGTGATACAAGAAAGCAAGCACAACCACCACTATCTGCCAAGAGCACACCTGCTGGGCCTGCACAGAGTTATTCTTCTTCCATTGCATCAACAGGGCACACAAGTGATACTATTTGTCGTTGTTGTAAGGGAAGAGGACATTTTGCGAGAGAATGCAAATCTCAGCGTGTGATGGTTGTTACTAAGGATGATGGGTATGAGTCCGCTAGTGACTATGATGAGGAGACTTTGGCTCTTACTACACATGAAGAACACAGTGGAGAGGATTCTGATCATGAGACGCAATACATGGCTGCTGAAGATGCTGATAGGTATGAATGTTTAGTTGCTCAACGTGTTTTGAGTGTGCAGGTTACACAAGCTGAGAAAAATTAGAGGCATAGTTTGTTCCATACAAAGGGAGTTGTGAAGGAACGTTTTGTTCGCGTCATCATAGATGGAGGGAGCTGCAATAACTTGGCTAGCATGGAGATGGTGGAGAAGCTATGTCTCACCACAAGACCACATCCACATCCTTACTACATCCAATGGTTCAACAACAGCGGCAAGGTTAAGGTAACACGTACTGTTCGTGTGTATTTTAGTATCTCTACATATGTTGATTGTGATGTGGTACCTATGCAAGCATGTTCCTTATTACTTGGTAGACCATGGAAATTTCATAAAAATTATGTACACCATGGTAGAAACAATCAGTATACTCTTGTTCATAAGGATAAAAATATTACTTTGCTTCCTATGACTCCTGATTCCATTTTGAAAGATGATATTAATAGAGCTACAAAAGAGGAGAAAAATAAGAGTGAAAATCAGATTGTGGCAAAAGAATTTGAGCAACACATGAAGCCTAATAATAAACCATCTAGTGTTGTTTCTGAAATTAAATTGAAAAGTGCATGTTTACTTGCCACCAAATATGATATTGATAATCTAGATTTTAGCAAATCTGTTTGCTATGCTTTTGTGTGCAAAGAGGCATTATTTTCATTTGAGGATGTGTCTTCCTCTTTGCCTCCTGCTGTCACTAACATTTTGCAGGAGTTCGATGACATCTTTCCACAAGATGTGCCACCGGGATTACCACCTATTAGAGGGATTGAGCATCAAATTGACTTAATTCCCGGTGCATCATTACCCAACCGTGCACCATACCGTACCAATCCAGAGGAGACGAAGGAGATTATGCGTCAAGTACAAGAACTGCTCGACAAAGGTTATATACGCAAATCCCTTAGTCCTTGTGTTGTTCCTATCATTTTAGTGCCGAAAAAGGATGGTACGTCGCGTATGTGCGTTGATTGTAGAGGCATTAATAATATTACTATTCGTTATCGTCATCCTATTCCTAGGCTAGATGATATGCTTGATGATTTGAGTGGATCTACAATATTGTCCAAAGTTGATTTGCATAGTGGATACCATCAAATTCGTATGAAATTGGGAGATGAATGGAAAACAACATTTAAAACTAAGTTTGGATTATATGAGTGGTTAGTCATGCCTTTTGGGTTAACTAATGCACCTAGTACTTTCATGAGAATAATGAACAAAGTTTTACGTGCTTTCATTGGACGATTTGTGGTAGTTTACTTTGATGACATATCGATTTATAGCAAATCTTTGGAGGAACATTTGGAACATTTACGTGTTGTTTTTATTGCTCTACGTGATGCACGTTTGTTTGGTAACCTTGGAAAGTGCACCTTTTGCACCGACCGAGTATCTTTTCTTGGCTATGTTGTTACTCCACAGGGAATTGAAGTTGATAAAGACAAGATTGAAGCTATTAAGAGTTGGCCGCAGCCCAAAACGGTCACACAAGTGAGGAGTTTCCTTGGCCTCACTGGATTCTATAGGCGTTTTGTGAGAGATTTCAGCACCATTGCTGCACCTCTCAACGAGCTTACAAAGAAGGATGTGCCTTTTGTTTGGGGTACCGCACAAGAAGAAGCCGTCATGGTATTGAAAGATAAGTTGACACATGCTCCTTTACTCCAACATCTTGATTTTAATAAGACTTTTGAGCTTGAATGTGATGCTAGTGGAATTGGATTAGGAGGTGTGTTATTACAAGATGGCAAACCTGTTGCATACTTTTCTGAAAAATTGAGTGGGCCTAGTCTGAACTATTCTACTTATGATAAAGAATTATATGCTCTTGTTCGAACCTTAGAAACATGGCAACATTATTTATGGCCCAAGGAATTTGTTATACATTCTGATCATGAATCTTTGAAACACATTAAAAGTCAAGCAAAACTGAACCATAGACTTGCTAAATGGGTTGAATTCATTGAGACTTTCCCTTATGTCATTAAACACAAGAAGGGTAAAGAAAATGTTATTGCTGATGCATTGTCTCGTCGTTATACTATGCTTTCACAACTTGACTTTAAAATATTTGGTTTGGAGACCATCAAATATCAATATGTGCATGATGTTGAATTTCAAGATGTATTGCAGAATTGTAAGGAAGGGAGAACTTGGAACAAGTTCGTTCTTAACGATGGATTTGTGTTTCGTGCTAACAAGCTATGCATTCCAGCTAGCTCCGTTCGTCTTTTGTTGTTGCAGGAGGCGCATGGAGGAGGATTAATGGGACACTTTGGCGTCAAGAAGACGGAGGATATACTTGCTACACATTTCTTTTGGCCAAAGATGAGACGGGATGTTGAGCGTTTTGTTGCTCGCTGCACTACATGTCAAAAAGCTAAGTCACGACTCAATCCTCATGGTTTATATATGCCTTTGCCTGTACCTAGTGTTCCTTGGGAGGATATATCTATGGACTTTGTTTTAGGTTTACCTCGAACAAAGAAGGGGAGGGATATCATATTTGTTGTCGTGGATAGGTTCTCGAAAATGGCACACTTTATACCATGTCATAAAAGCGATGATGCTATTAATGTTGCTGATTTGTTCTTTCGTGAAATTATTCGCTTGCATGGTGTGCCAAATACTATTGTTTCAGATCGTGATACTAAATTTCTTAGCCACTTTTGGAGATGTTTATGGGCTAAGTTGGGGACTAAACTGCTTTTTAGTACTACTTGTCACCCCCAAACTGATGGACAAACTGAAGTAGTCAATAGAACATTGTCTACTATGCTTAGGGCTGTTTTGAAGAATAACAAGAAAATGTGGGAAGAATGCTTGCCTCATATTGAATTTGCTTGTAATCGTTCATTGCATTCTACTACTAAGATGTGCCCTTTTGAAATTGTGTATGGTTTCCTACCTCATGCACCTATTGATTTGGTGCCTCTTCCATCTTCGGAGAAGGTTAATTTTGATGCTAAAGAACATGCTGAATTGATTTTAAAAATGCATGAGTTAACTAAGGAAAACATTGAGCGTGTGAATGCTAAATATATACTTGCTGGAGATAAGGGTAGAAAACATGTTGTGTTTGCACCTGGAGATCTTGTTTGGTTACATTTGCGTAAGGATAGATTTCCTAATTTGCGCAAATCAAAGATAATGCCACGTGTTGATGGTCCTTTTAAGGTGTTAGAGAAAATAAATGATAATGCATATAAACTTGAGCTACCTGCAGATTTTGGTGTTAGTCCCACTTTTAACATTGCAGATTTGAAGCCTTATTTGGGTGAGGACGATGGACTTTCGTCGAGGACGACTTCATTTCAAGAAGGGGAGGATGATGAGGACATCAATACCATTGTTACACCCACAACCCCTGCTGCTATACATACTGGACCAATTACTAGAGCTCGCGCACGCCAATTGAATTATCAGGTACTTTCGTTTCTTGGTAACGATTCTAATGTTCATGAGAATATGATGCTGCCTAAATTGGATACATTTGTTTTGCTCACAAATGAAGGGCCTAGCTTGGACAAGAAAGATGAACCTTGGAGCAAGTTCAAGCATGGAGATGATGGCATGCGCAAGGGGATCAAGAATGGAGTTACAAGTGATGATTTCAGGACTTTGAAGCCACCATAAGGAGTGCATGAAGCCTTGGACGAAATATACAAGATGCCACTTCATAAATTTCGTCCAGAGGCTATTTTAGGTGCTGTGTCACCTTATTATTGGGCCAGGCCCATGTATTTTCGAAATACTTAAGCATAGGCTGTTTTTAGAGTCCGTATGTGTGGGGAAACAAGAGTTAGGGTTGGTTTCGGACCCCTCCTCCAAGGGCCACAAAATCCCCCCTCTTCCTCCATATATACAGCCCTTAGGGCATCGTTTAGACTTTGGGTTTTGTTTAGATTAAAGTTCGCCATAGCTGCAACTTCGCGTACTTCGTTTGTGTTCAATGACAAGACAAAGGCGTCACAGAACCCCATCTTGATCAATAAAGCTTTCATCTTATATTCGCAATATCCAGATTGCAATCTTAGTTTCTTGCTTGTTCTTCGTTTGCCTGCAGGAAACAGACCTTCGTGGTCAGGTTGATCGTGCTCCGGCGTGGTCAATAACCTCTTGGAGTTGGTTTAGCGATTGCTAAGGCGCGACGTCCTCGCACGTTCGTAGTCGGATCGTCAAAGTCGATTTCCTCCAAAACGATAGCCACCATCTCATCGAAAGACGGGACACCTTTGCCTCTATCATGCTTCACTTAGATTTATTTGGGAGTTAGTAATTTTTAAAGAAATTCTCTCTTGCTTCACTTAAATTAATTTGAGAGAAAGAAATATTATGCTCATGATCTTCACTTATATTTGTTTGAGCTTATCAAAAGCAACACATGAAAATTAGTTCCAAAGTGATAAATATCCAAGAAGGGTATAAAAAAACTTTCATGAAGATCATTGGACAAAATAAACTTGATTCCTTAGAATAGTTTTGAGATATGATGATGTGATATGTGAGTCATGTTGATGAGTAATTATGCTTTACTAAGAATATTGGTGTTAAGGTTTGTGATTCCCTATGCAAGTACGGAAGTCAATAGTTATGCAATGAAATTACAACCTACTTGTGGTGCATTATTTGGTGTTAATTATGCTTAATGCTCACTTATGAGATTATTCGTTTCTTGGTTGGTCGCTTCTCAATCTTTTGCAAGCCTTCATTTTGCACTAAGTATGATCACTACTTGTGCATCAAAAATCCTTTAAACCAATTTTGCCACATGTGTCCACCATACCTACCTATATGTGGTATTCTTTTGCCGTTTTAAGCAAATTTGTATGTGCCATCTCTAATTTTCAAAATAAATTTCTCTTTTGTGTGCTTGTACCGCTCATGAATCGGTAGGGGGTGGCTAATATATTTCCATGCTAGATATGTTATTCTCATGATGAGTGTTTATTCACTTGTCATTGCATGAGAGTAAGGCAAAGGTATTAAGGACGCCCAGTCCCGAAAAGAAAAATGAATTTACTTTATGTTGTCAAATAATAAATTTCTTGGAAAGTGTTGGTATGGAAGGCACCCGTGGATACGACTAGCCACGGAAAGTGAAAGTATGGTTGAAAAAGGAATAAACTTTAATTTCTGTTTGGGAACCACCTATGGTATATCTAGCATGGAAAGTATTGGGAACTACTCGAGCATTCTCGTTGACAGGAAAAGCATGCCTCCTAAAATGTTTTTATCTCTATGTTTTTTCGCTTTGAGCTCTGGCACCTCTACAAATCCCTACTTGCCTCTACGAAGGGCCTTTCTTTTACTTTATGCAATTTTTCTTTTTAATTTGAGTCTCCATCTTCTCTTATAAAGCACCAACTAAGGGGCACTATGATCATACTTGAGCATTGGGCGTAGCTAATATGCGAGTGTGTTTCATGAATGGATCAATGATTGAGCATAATGGGCTAGGGATAACTTATATTAGCATTGATATTTTGAAAGACATGGTTGCTTGTTGATATGCTTGAGTATTTAAGTCTCATGTCAAAACTATACTATTGCTTTGTACCATATAAAAAGTCCAAATGTCCATGCTATAAAGAAAAGATTATGAGATGAACATGTTAGGCAGCATTCCACATCAAAAATTCTATTTTTATCATTTACCTACTCGAGGGCGAGCAAGAATTAAGCTTGGGGATGCTAATACGCCTCCAACGTATCTATAATTTTTGATTGTTCCATGCTGTTATATTATCATTCTTGGATGTTTTACAACCATTTTATATCATTTTTTGGTACTAACCTATTGACATAGTGCCAAGTGCCAGTTGTTATTTTCTGCATGTTTTTTACATCGCAGGAAATCAATATCAAACGGAGTCCAAACGTAGCGAAACTTTTTATGGGTTTTTTTGGACTAGAAGACATCTAGTGGGCCGGAGAAGCACCTGGGGGCGCTTCGAGGGGAGCACAACCCACCAAGGCACGCCTGGAGGCCCACGCGCACTGTGGTAGGTTGTGCCCACCTCGGTTGCCTCCCGAACTGCCTCTTTACTCTATAAATACCCCAATATTCCAGAAACCCTAGGGGAGTCAATGAAAATCAACTCCAGCCGCTGCAAGTGCCAGAAACCACCAGATCCAATCTAGACACCATCACAGAGGGGTTCATCATGCCCATTGGTTCCTCTCCGATCATGCGTGAGTAGTTCTTTGTAGACCTATGGGTCTGTAGTTAGTAGCTAGATGGATTCCTCTCTCTCGTTTGATTCTCAATACAATGGTCTCTTGGAGATCCATATGATGTAACTCTTTTTGCGGTGTGTTTGTTGGGATCCGATGAACTTTGAGTTTATGATCAGATCTATCCTTTTATCAATGAAAGTTATTTGAGTCTTCTTTGATCTCTTATATGCATGATTGCTTATAGCCTTGTATTTCTTCTCCGATATTTGGGTTTTGTTTGGCCAACTTGATCTATTTATCTTCCAATGAGAAGAGGTGCTTTGTGATGGGTTCGATCTTATAGTGCTTGATCCTGGTGACAGAAGTGGAACTGACATGTATATATCATTGCCATTAAGGATAACAAGATGGGGTCTATTTCTACATAAATAGATCTTGTCTACATCATGTCATCGTTCTTATTGCATTACTCCATTTCTCCATGAACTTAATACAGTAGATGCATGCTGGATAGCGGTCGATGTGTGGAGTAGTGGTAGATGCAGGCATGAGTCGGTCTACTAATCTTGGACGTGATGCCTATATAATGATCATTGCCCGGATATCATCATGATTATTTGAAGTTCTATCAATTCCCCAACAATAATTCGTTTACCCACTGTTTGATATTTTTCTCGAGAGAAGCCACTAGTGAAACCTGATACGTCTCCAACGTATCTATAATTTTTGATTGTTCCATGATGTTATATTATCAATCTTGGATGTTTTATAACCATTTTATATCATTTTTTGGTACTAACCTATTGACATAGTGCCAAGTGTCAGTTCCTGTTTTTTTCGTGTTTTTTACATCACAGAAAATCAATACCAGACACAGTCCAAATGCCGTGAAACTTTACGGAGATTTTTGATGGACCATAAGGAACATGTTGAGCCCTGGATACAACTTTCCATATTTGTACTCCGACTCTTGCCTTTTCCGGAGATGTGTTGTGATTTTCCTTCGTGGTTGGGTTTGTCTTCGTTTTGCATTTTGTCCATGTCATGCATTTCATATCATGTCATCATGTGCATCTCGTTTGCATACGTGTTCGTCTCATGCATCCGAGCATTTTCCCCGTTGTCCATTTTGCAATCCGGCACTCCTATGTCATCCGGCGCCCCCTTTTGCCTCTTTTCGTGAGCGGGTGTTAAACTTTCTCGGAATGGACCAAGATTTGCCAAGCGGCCTTGGTACACTAACGGTAGACCGCCTGTCAAGTTTCGTGCCATTTGGAGTCCGTTTGATACTCCAATGGTTAACCGGGGAACCATAAAGGCCTCGTGTGTGTTGCAGCCCAACACCCCTCCAAAGTGGCCCATTAAGCCATCCAAACCCCCTCCATCCTCTCGGTCATTCGATCATGATCATGTGGCTGAAAACCGCACTCCATTTGGACTCTCCAAGCTCCCTCTACCTATATATATGCGTCTCCCTCTGATTTTTCGCGGATGAACCCTAACCTCCTCCTCCGCGCGTCCGGACGCGTCCACCGCCGCCTCCACACCGCTCTGGCCAGTAGGAGCACGCCACCTCAGCAGCACCGCCACCCCATGCCAATCAGGGTGCAACACCTATCGCCGCCGCCTCTCTCCATCGCGCAGGCCCGCCGTGCCCAGATCCGGCCCGCCCCGGGACGCGCCGGGTCCGAGGAAGCCCGCACCTCGCCGGACTCGCCTCCTTGCTCTGCCGCCGCCTTCTCGCGCACCGGCCACCGCGCATCCACCTCCCCTCGCTGCCATTTGCCTCGCCGGCCCCCGCCGTCGCTCATCGCCGGACCTCGCCTCCGCCGCCACCACCTTGTTCCTGCGCCGCCCGAGCAACTGAGCTCCTCCACTCACCGCGCCGCCACCGCCTTTTCTCACGCCGCCGCCCGTAGATCCCCGTCACCGGCCCCACCCCGATCCGTCCTTCCCTCCAGCGACCCGTGCCCCGAGCTCGCCGGAGCGGCGCCGGGCTCCGCCGCTGTCGTCCCGCTCGGGGTCGGGCACGACCTCGCCCCACCGAGTAAACGGGCCCCGCTCGCCCGATCCGGCCCACCCCGCCTTCCTCCAAGCCGGCCCATGGGCCCAAAGTGAGCGCTCCCATCCAATCCCCCGCCCAGGCGTGTTTTATCTATCCATCGCCCGTCGTTTTTTCTCTAGTTCCTTAATTCCAGCATCATATATGCATTTTGTGAGGGTCATATCTCTGTGCCCGGTGCTCTGTTTCATGCATATGTTATATCGAAATGTTCATCATGATGTGATCTTCATTTTGTTCCATTGTGCCATGCTTGTTTGAGTCCATCTTGATGCCAAAATTGTTGATGCAAGAGTGCTATAAAATGTTTGGTGTTGTTTCTTATCAGATTATGAGCTTTTGTCATTTTTGCCATGATTGTTGTGTGCTTCTTTTGGGCATGAGCTCTACATGTGTTTTGGGCTATGCCATGCCTTCTTTACACGGGTGTATGCCATGTATTTTTGTGATCAATATGGTGACTAGCACATGCATGCAAAGTAGCTCCCGTGTTATTGCTGATTTCAAGGACTTAGAATTTCACTAAGTCTTTGCTCTGCTGTTATTTTTATGCTATGCATTCATGTTGCTACAGAGATATCCATGCTTCTTTTGAGTATGTTCAGTAAGGATGATTTGGACATATGGTTATGTTCTATCCATCCATGTCCCTGTTTGCAATTATGGAGTGCCCTAGCATGTCTCAATCTTGATCTGCTTTTGCTATAAAATGTTCCTCGCAGATTGTTTACGTGTTAATCAAATTTGCCAAGGTTGTTGTAGTTGATCCATGCATGCTATGAACTTGTTCTTGCTTTGGTTAGCTTCATGATCATGTCTTCTTGCTGGTAGTATGCTTAGCTTTTCATGCAATGCCTTGTGTTGAGTGCATCGAGCTCGCAAACATGCCTTCATAATTCTGTTTATGACATGTCCAGTTTTCTGCTAAGTCTGAATCTGTTAATGAAACTTGCTATGTTTACATGGGTGCCATCATATCTTCTGATCCTTTTTGGCTTATGGTCAGTAAGGGACTTTTGTTATATGCTTTGAGTAGATTCATGCCATGCATTTTTCTGCTATGTTGTGTTCCTGTAGCATGTTATTATGTTGCACTAAACATTGCTTCCTGATGTTAATTCCTGACATGTTAGTGTTTTCACCAAGTCTGTGATGCTGATATCTTTTGCCCTTTTGCCATGCTTGTTTGAACCTGTTCATCTTTTGTCACGAATCTTGAGTAGATCTCTGCCATGTGATTTGTTGTTATGTTGGAGTGCAGTAGCTTAGTTTCTTGTTGCATTCTAGATGGCATCGTGCTGTTAATCGCATAATTGTGCCATTCTTGTTTTTGCTTGCCATTTGCAAACCGTGCATCCGATTTCAGTGATCTTTATATCGATTTCGACTAAAATCTACTCATCTTTCCAGCGGCACACTTGGTTTGCCAAGTTGAGGCCTGGTTCAATCTTTTCATTCCGGAGCACGGATATGCATTGCATACCAGATCCCGCATATCATGCCATGTTTTGCATCATGTTGCTTGCACATTGCACCGTGGTTGATTGTTGTTTTATTTGCTTGTGTTCTTGCTTCGGGTAGAGCCGGGAGTCGATACGTGATTGAGGAACCCGTTGAGTATGCTTACGAGGATCAAGCTTTCGTCTACTCTGAGAACTTTGCAGGCAAGATGATCATACCCTCGAAATCACTTCTATCTTTGCTTGCTGGTTGCTTGCTGTTTTGCTATGATGTGATACCTATCACTTGCTATATCATGCCTCCCATATTACCATGTGAAGCCTCTAACCCACCTTTCCTAGCAAACCGTTGTTTGGCTATGTTACCGCTTTGCTCAGCCCCTCTTCTAGAGTTGCTAGTTGCAGGTGAAGATGAAGTTTGTTCCTTGTTGGAACATGATTATTGTTGGGATATCATTATTATATCTTGTTTACTTTAATGCATCTATATACTTGGTAAAGGGTGGAAGGCTCGGCCTTAT
Source organism: Triticum aestivum (assembly GCF_018294505.1). Classification (NCBI taxonomy): domain Eukaryota; kingdom Viridiplantae; phylum Streptophyta; class Magnoliopsida; order Poales; family Poaceae; genus Triticum; species Triticum aestivum. Next base: position 352,820,178 of record NC_057800.1, on the reverse strand, counting down.
GCCTGGTGTTTTGTTCCACTCTTGCCGCCCTAGTGTCCGTCATACCGGTGTTATGTTCCTTGATTTTGCATTCCTTACGCGGTTGGGTTATAATGGGAACCTTTTGACAATTCGCTTTGAATAAAACTCCTCCAGTAAGGCCCAACCTTGGTTTTACCATTTGCCACCTAAGCCTTTTTCCCTTGGGTTCTGCAGACTCAAGGGTCATCTTTATTTAAACCCTCGGGCCAGTGCTCCTCTGAGTGTTGGTCCAAACTAGAGCACCGTGCAGGGCCGTCCCTTGGCAACTTGGGTTACGTTGGCTCCTGTACGCTTAGCTTATCCGGTGTGCCCTGAGAACGAGATATGTGCAGCTCCTATCGGGATTTGCCGGCACAGCGGGTGGTCTTGCTGGTCTTGTTTTACCATTGTCAAAATGTCTTGTAACCGGGATTCCGAGTCTGATCGGGTCTTCCTGGGAGAAGGAATATCCTTCGTTGACCATGAGAGCTTGTGATGGGCTAAGTTGGGACACCCCTGCAGGGTTTTGAACTTTCGAAAGCCGTGCCCGTGGTTATGGGCAGATGGGAATTTGTTAATGTCTGGTTGTAGAAAACTTGACACTTAACTTAATTAAAATGAATCGACCGCGTGTGTAGCCGTGATGGTCTCTTTTCGGCGGAGTCCGGGAAGAGAACACGGTCTCGGGTTATGATTGAACGTAAGTAGTTTCAGGATCACTTCTTGATCACTTCTAGTTCACGATCGTGCTTTGCTTCTCTTCTCGCTCTCATTTGCGTAAGTTAGCCACCATATATGCTAGTGCTTGCTGCAGCTCCACCTCACTACCGTTTCCTACCCATAAGCTTAAATAGTCTCGCGGGTGTGAGATTGCTGAGTCCCCGTGACTCACAAATTACTTCCAAAACCAGTTGCAGGTGCCGTTGATACCAATGCAGATGACACAGCTGAGCTCAAGTGGGAGCTCTATGAAGATCGTGTTCGTCGTGTTGTTTCGTTTCCTTTCGATCAATAGTGGAGACCAGTTGGGGCGATCGGGGATCTATGCATTAGGGGTTGTTTTTATTTATTTGGTTCCGTAGTCGGACCTTGATTGTATTCTGGATAATGTAATGCTATACCTATGTATTGTGTGAAGTGGCGATTGTAGGCCAACTCTTTATCCCTTTCTTATTCAGTACATGGGATGTGTAAAGATTACCCCTCTTGCGACATGCCTACTATGCGGTTATGCCTCTAAGTCATGCTCCGACACGTGGGAGATATAGCCACATCGTGGGTGTTACAAGTTGGTAATCAGAGCCTTCCCCGACTTAGGAGCCCCTTGCTTGATCAAATCACTGGCGTTGTTGAGTCTAGAAAAAAAGTTTTGAGTCTTATAGGATTATATATATCGGAGAGTAGGATTCTTTTTACTCCTTAGTCCCTTTGTCGCTCTGGTGAGGCCTCCTAACGTAGAGTTTTGACTCTTCTCTCCTCAAATTTCATGCAATTTTTTTAGGATCACGCGGGTATCTTGGAATCGTTCTGATGGTTTTGTGACGAGAACATTGTTCTTGGTGCCTCCTGACATTTAGGGGTTGTGGCAGTGTCCGGGGGAGTTGAGCTCCGAGGTGTTGTCATCACAATTTTGTCGTTGCAGTTCTGGAATACCTGAGTTCGCCGACATCGAAAATCTCTTTTATGCAGTTGTTGGTGAGATAACCTCGACGCCACCCATTACTAGGGCGGGAGTTTGGGAGTATTGCCGTAACTCGTATAACGGATGCTTTTTGAAGGTTGAGGTAAATGATTTCCGAAGGTTTCTTGGTTATGTGTTGAAGGATGGATACAGCTGGATGTAGGATTTGCTAGTTTTGGGTGAGATATTATCCTTCCCCTGTATCCCCAACACCCGATTGCATAACCAGAAAGTTTTGGGAGTTTATAAGTGGGAATTCAAGTAGGTCCTAGGATATCTTTCCGATAGATGTATGATATGAAATTGGGGTTCGACGTCTAGTGGTCCGCCTATCCACGGTTGGTTTTACAGTGGTCTCGTTGTGTCTTAAAGAGTCCTTGGCTATGCTAACTCGGGGACGCTTCGTATGTCATGTGCACTGCCTTGTACATGATGGTGTTATACGATCGAGCCAGTGTGGGCCCCACCACGAAAACTTCGAACGAAATCTCTATCATATGTTTGTTCCGGCTTATTTTGCAAGCCAATACTTTGTTTTGTTTTGAGTTGTGGTATTCGAGTTGCTTCGAAGTCAAATGTGGTTTCCATACCTTTTATAAGTGGTGTTCTCACATTTCTATGTGAATACTAATCCTTCTCAATCATCGAGATTGTCATGTCAATTCTTTTCCATCCGACGTGCTCCTCTTCAAGTGGTTCTGATCATTTCAACATTCGTGAGATCAATTATCAGTTCTTCTCAGTGGTGCTCATTTTATCTGTCCCAAGCTGCCTTTGTTTTCCTGCCCTCCCACCCTTGTTCTTCAAGGACTCATATTACTTAATCAAGTTTCCATTTTATTCATGTGAAGTCTCTTCATTCTTTTTAGTCAATATTCTTATCCAGTGATTCTCAAGAAGATGCTAAGGAAGCTACAAGTTCAACATTCTTCGTTCTCTTTTCTTCTCTGGTGGTTTCAATTCAAGATTTCGGTGTTGATCATTCCTTTCCTTGTTTCAAATGTCTTCTCATGCCGGTGCACCTCATAATAATTCCCCGCTTTCTATTCAAGTGTTCCGGAGTGCTGAAGATATCTCAAAAGATTCAAGCTTCCATTCTCAACTCGCTCAAGTTCTTTTGAGGATGTTATCTCTTTCAAGCCATTTAAATCAACCGGTGCAATCTCCCTTTCAAGTAATCTTTTCAACGGTGTTTCTCTTGAGTGGGCCCTAACCCACAGGTTTTTTCCCAGGATCTTACCTGACCCTTCTAATTTTACTGGAGCTATTCTCAAATCTTTCAAAGTTTGACGTAAGAATGAGTTATCATCAGTCAAATGCCTTCTCAAAGATCTGTCAAATTCTTATCACCGTTGGCTCAACCTTTCTATTCGTCATCCTGGAGTATCTCAATAATTCGTGGTGTTGTTTCTCATCATCATTCTCAACATTTGAAGACCGAAGAAGAGTTTTTCCTCCAAATCTTATCTGTTTCTCTCAAAGATTCGTGATTCTAGCTTGTTTCCTTCCTCTCATAATTGTTTTCGATTGTGAGAATTCTTTTCACCCACCCGGAGCATTTTAGGAGTCTTTTTAGTTTGATCATCCTGAGCCCATCATCTCAGATTTATTCATTCCAGCTTTCAGTTCTCGTACTCCAAATCTTACCAGTGCATCATTCAAATATTCTCTAATCAGTTCGTGATCTATTCGTTCTCATGTATCAAATTCCCTCAAGTATCTTCATTTGTTCTTTAATTCTTCCTGGTGTTCCTTTATCTTTTCTTCAATCGTTTTCAATCCTTATGGTGGTTCGTTCAAGAATTCTCTTCCTTGGTTATCATATCAATTCATTCGTTGTTTCAATCCTATCGGTGGTTCATTGAAGTCTTTTCTCAAGTTTGCGCTATATCTATCTTAATCCTTTCTACGAGAATAAGTAGTATGCCAAATCCGTTGCTTGTCATCAATCTAAATTGATGAAGGATGAGCATAACATAATTCTTATTCTTGATTCACCCAAATGATTAATTCTTTATTTTGGAGGCTCATGAAATTCTCGGTTTCACTTGATTCATCTTTTCTTTTCCCGGAGTTCCAAGCTCTCTCAATTTTCTCGTCATGAAGATCCATCTAATCATTGCAAGGCTTCACCTTGTGTTTTCAACCTCTCTTTCCTTCCATTTGATCATCCTTTTGTTACCAGAGTTCTTCATGGAGGCTCTACATGATGGTTCAGCAAGGATTTAATTCCTTCTCGGAGTGTTCATTGAGATTCTTTTCGGAGGAGCTCAAGTTTTCTTCATCTTGCAATCCGGGGTGCAATTGTTCTTGCTTATCTTTTGAGGTGGTAATATATCATTCTTCATTCACAAGAATGAGATATTTAAACCCATCACTTTCTTCCTTGGAGTTATCTTGGGTTATATTTCACCTAAAGCTTTCCCTAAGGATTGTTGCTATTTATGGTGCTTATAAATGACCCAAGTTCTTCATTTATCCTCCCGGTGAAATAAGTTTCTCGTCTCCTTGTTCTTATCAATCCAATCTTGTTTTCGTTAGTGGCGGAATTTCACCTTAAGTTTTGAGATGTTTTTCATAAGCCCACAAGCAGCTTTTTGTTTTCGTTGTTGATTTTCCAACAACTCCGTTCAATACTTATTTCTAAGGATGCTTCTCAAATTCTATTGTGGTAGAAGATGTCATTTTCTTCTCAACTCTTTCCTTTCCAACGACCCAACTTCTATTCTTTTGTTCCGGAGGCATTGTGATGTTGCTCTCTTTGACCCATCTTCTTGCTTTGTCAAGATCATGTTCAATTCCGTCCATTTGCAGTCGGAGTGCTGCTCAAATTATATCATTCTTTTTTCCTTCTCTATCTTGTTTTAACTGGAGTGTTGTCGTAATTGATCTTTATTGTTCCTTGTACATCTCGTTTCAACCGGAGTGCTTGCATGTACTTCTTATCCATTGCACCCCTTTTCTTATGTATTTCGACCTATAAGGTTCTCGTAATGCTTCTTGTTCCTCCTTTCTAACAGAGTGTTTTCGACTTCCTTCATCTCCGTGGTATTCTTTTCTCGAAATGGCTTAACCTTTCAAGGTTCTTTGGTTTCACTCGTTTGTCAAAGAAGCAACTTAGTTTTACCTCTTATCTTCCTCTTCCTTTTCCCTCTGGTGCCATCCTAGATCTCGAGACGAGATCCTCTCGTAGTGGTGGAGTGTTGTAACACCCCGGATACAACTTCCCATATTTGTACTCCTACTCTTGCCTTTTTCGAAGATGTGTTGTGATTTTCCTTCGTGGTTGGGTTTGTCTTCGTTTCGCATTTTGTCCATGTCATGCATTTCATATCATGTCATCATGTGCATCTCGTTTGCATACGTGTTCATCTCATGCATCCGAGCATTTTCCCCGTTGTCCTTTTTGCAATCCAGCACTCCTATGTCATCTGGCGCCCCCTTTTGCCTCTTTTCGTGAGCGGGTGTTAAAATTTCTCGGAATGGACCGAGATTTGCCAAGCGGCCTTGGTACACTACCGTAGACCACCTGTCAAGTTTCGTGCCATTTGGAGTCCGTTTGATACTCCAACGGTTAACCGGGGAACCGTAAAGGCCTCGTGTGTGTTGCAGCCCAACACCCCTCCAAAGTGGCCCATTAACCCATCCAAACCCCCTCCATCCTCTCGGTCGTTCGATCACGATCGCGTGGCCGAAAACCGCAGTCCATTTGGACTCTCCTAGCTCCCTCTACCTATATATATGTGTCTCCCTCCGATTTTTCGCGGATGAGCCCTAAACTCATCCTCCTCCGCGCGTCCGGACGCGTCCGCCCGGCGGCCGGACACGTGCACCGCCGCCTCCACATCGCTCCGGCCAGTAGGAGCGTGTCACCTCAGCAGTGCCGCCGCCCCGTGCCAATCAGGGCGCGACACCTATCGCTGCCACCTCTCTCCATCGCGTGGGCCCGCTGGCCCCGATCCGGCCCGCCCCGGGTCGCGCCGGGCCCGAGGGAGCCCGCACCTCGCCGGCCTCGCCTCCTTGCTCCGCCGCCGCCTGCTCGCGCGCCGGCCACCGCGCGTCTGCCACCCCTCGCCGCCGTTTGCCTCGCCGGCCCCTGCCGCCGCTCATCACCGGACCACGCCCCCGCCGCCACCACCTTGTTCCTGCGCCGCCCGAGCAACCGAGCTCCTCCACTCACTGCGCCGCCGCCGCCTTTTCTCATGCCGCCGCCCGGAGCTCCCCGTCACCGGCCCCGCCCCGATCCAGCCTTCCCTCCAGCGACCCGCGCCCCGAGCTCGCCGGAGCGGCGCAGGGCTCCGCCGCCGTCGTCTTGCTCGGGGTCGGGCACGACCTCGCCCCACAGAGCAAACGGGCCCCGCTCGCCCGATTCGGCCCACCCCGCCTTCCTCCAAGCCGGCCCATGGGCCCAAAGTGAGTGCTCCCATCCAATCCCCCACCTGGGCGTGTTTATCGCCTGTCGTTTTTTTCTCTAAGTCCCTTAATTCCAGCATCATATAGGCATTTTGTGAGGGTCATATCTCTGTGCCCGGTGCTTCGTTTCATGCATATGTTATATCGAAATGTTCATCATGATGTGATCTTCATTTTGTTCCATTGTGTCATGCTTGTTTGAGTCCATCTTGATGCCAAAATTGTTGATGCAAGAGTGTTATAAAATGTTTGGTGCTGTTTCTTATCAGATTATGAGCTTTTGTCATTTTTGCCATGATTGTTGTGTGCTTCTTTTGGGCATGAGCTCTACATGTGTTTTGGGCTATGCCATGCCTTCTTTACACGGGTGTATGCCATGTATTTTTGTGATCAATATGGTGACTAGCACATGCATGCAAAGTAGCTCCCGTGTTATTGCTGATTTCAAGGACTTAGAATTTCACTAAGTCTTTGCTCTGCTGTTATTTTTATGCTATGTATTCATGTTGCTACAGAGATATCCATGCTTCTTTTGAGTATGTTCAGTAAGGATGATTTGGACATATGGTTATGTTCTATCCATCCATGTCCCTGTTTGCAATTATGGAGTGCCCTAGCATGTCTCAATCTTGATCTGCTTTTGCTATAAAATGTTCCTCGCAGATTGTTTACGTGTTAATCAAATTTACCAAGGTTGTTGTAGTTGATCCATGCATGCTATGAACTTGTTCTTGCTTTGGTTAGCTTCATGATCATGTCTTCTTGCTGGTAGTATGCTTAGCTTTTCATGCAATGCCTTGTGTTGAGTGCATCGAGCTCGCAAACATGCCTTCATAATTCTGTTTATGTCATGTCCAGTTTTCTGCTAAGTCTGAATCTGTTAACGAAACTTGCTATGTTTACATGGGTGCCATCATATCTTCTGATCCTTTTTGGCTTATGGTCAGTAAGGTACTTTTGTTATAGGCTTTGAGTAGATTCATGCCATGCCTTTTTCTGCTATGTTGTGTTCCTGTAGCATGTTGTTATGTTGCTCTAAACATTGCTTCCTAATGTTAATTCCTGACATGTTAGTATTTTCACCAAGTCTGTGATGCTGATATCTTTTGCCCTTTTGCCATGCTTGTTTGAACCTGCTCTTGTGTGATTTAGCAGTAGCTCAGTGTTCATCTTTTGTCAAGCATCTTGAGTAGATCACTGCCATGTGCTTTGTTGTTATGTTGGAGTGCAGTAGCTTAGTTTCTTGTTGCATTCTAGATGGCATCGTGCTGTTAATCGCAGAATTGTGCCATTCTTGTTTTGCTTGCCATTTGCAAACTGTGCATCCGATTCCGGTGATCTTTATATCGATTTCGACCGAAATCAACTCATCTTTCCAGCGGCACACTTGGTTTGCCAAGTTGAGGCCTGGTTCAATCTTTTCCTTCCGGAGCACACATATGCATTGCATACCACATCCCGCATATCATGCCATGTTTTGCATCATGTTGCTTGCGCATTGCACCGTGGTTGATTGTTGTTTCCTTTGCTTGTGTTCTTGCTTCGGGTAGAGCCGGGAGTCGAGTACGTGATCGAGGAACCCGTTGAGTACGCTTACGAGGATCAAGCTTACGTCAACTCGGAGAACTTTGCAGGCAAGATGACCATACCCTCGAAATCACTTCTATCTTTGCTTGCTAGTTGCTCGCTCTTTTGCTATGCTGCGATACCTACCACTTGCTATATCATGCCTCCCATATTGCCATGTCAAGCCTCTAACCCACCTTTCCTAGCAAACCGTTGTTTGGCTATGTTACCGCTTTGCTCAGCCCCTCTTATAGCGTTGCTAGTTGCAGGTGAAGATGAAGTTTGTTCCTTGTTGGAACATGATTATTGTTGGGATATCATTATTATATCTTGTTTACTTTAATGCATCTATATACTTGGTAAAGGGTGGAAGGCTCGGCCTTATGCCTGGTGTTTTGTTCCACTCTTGCCGCCCTAGTTTGCGTCATACCGGTGTTATGTTCCTTGATTTTGCGTTCCTTACGCGGTTGGGTTATAATGGGAACCCCTTGACAGTTTGCTTTGAATAAAACTCCTTCAGCAAGGCCCAACCTTGGTTTTACCATCTGCCACCTAAGCCTTTTTCCCTTGGGTTCTGCAGACTCAAGGGTCATCTTTATTTAAACCCCCGGGCCATTGCTCCTCTGAGTGTTGGTCCAAACTAGAGCATCGTGCAGGGCCGTCCCTTGGCAACTTGGGTTACGTTGGCTCCTGTACGCTTAGCTTATCCGGTGTGCCCTGAGAACGAGATATGTGCAGCTCCTATCGGGATTTGTCGGCACGGCGGGTGGTCTTGCTAGTCTTGTTTTACCATTTTGAAAATGTCTTGTAACCAGGATTCAGAGTCTGATCGGGTCTTCCTGTGAGAAGGAATATCCTTCGTTGACCGTGAGAGCTTGTGATGGGCTAAGTTGGGACACCCCTGCAGGGTTTTGAATTTTCGAAAGCCGTGCCCACGGTTATGGGCAGATGGGAATTTGTTAATGTCCGGTTGTAGAAAACTTGACACTTAACTTAATTAAAATGAATCAACCGCGTGTGTAGCCGTGATGGTCTCTTTTCGGTGGAGTCCGAGAAGAGAACACGGTCTCGGGTTATGCCTGAACGTAAGTAGTTTCAGGATTACTTCTAGTTCACGACCGTGCTTTGCTCCTCTTCTCGCTCTCATTTGCATAAGTTAGCCACCATATATGCTAGTTCTTGCTGCAGCTCCACCTCACTACCTTTTCCTACCCATAAGCTTAAATAGTCTTGATCTCGCGGGTGTGAGATTGCTGAGTCCCCGTGACTCACAGATTACTTCCAAAACCAGTTGCAGGTGCCGTTGATACCAGTGCAGATGACACAGCTGAGCTCAAGTGGGAGCTCGATGAAGATCGTGTCCGTCGTGTTGTTTCGTTTCCTTTCGATCAGTAGTGGAGCCCAGTTGGGGCGATCGGGGATCTATGCATTAGGGGTTGTATTTCTTTATTTGGTTCCGTAGTCGGACCTTGATTGTATTCTGGATAATGTAATGCTATACCTATGTATTGTATGAAGTGGCGATCGTAAGCCAACTCTTTATCCCTTTCTTATTCAGTACATGGGATGTGTAAAGATTACCCCTCTTGCGACATTCCTACTATGCGGTTATGCCTCTAAGTCGTGCTCCGACACATGGGAGATATAGCCGCAGCGTGGGTGTTACAGATGGGGTTCACCACCTCCATTGGTGCCTCTACGGTGATGCGTGAGTAGTTATTTGTAGACCTTCGGGTCCGTAGTTAGTAGCTAGATGGCTTCATCTGTCTCTCTTGATTCTCAATACAATGGTCTCTTGGAGATCCATATGATGTAACTTTTTTGTAGTGTGTTTGTTGGGATCTGATGAACTTTGAGTTTATGATCAGTCATATCTTTTTATATCCATGAAAGTTATTTGAGTTTCTCTGATCTCTTATAGCCTCCTATTTCTTCTCCGATATTTGGGTTTTGTTTGGCCAACTTGATCTATTTATCTTGCAATGGGGAGAGGTGCCCGGTAGTGGGTTCGATCTTACGGTGCTTGATCCCAGTGACAGAAAGGGAACCGACACGTATGTATCGTTGCTACTAAGGATAAACGAATCTTGTCTACATCATGTCATCGTTCTTATTGCATTATTCCGTTTTTCCATGAACTTAATACACTAGATGCATGCTGGATAGCGGTCGATGTGTGGAGTAATAGTAGTAGATGCAGGCAGGAGTCGGTCTACTAATCTTGGATGTGATGCCTATGTAATGATCATTGCCTGGATATCATCATAATTATTTGAGGTTCTATCAATTTCCCAACAGTAATTTGTTCACCCACCATTTGCTATCTTTCTCGAGAGAAGCCACTAGTGAAACCTACAGCCCCCGGGTCTTCTTCCTCATATATTTGCTTGCGATCTACTTTTCCTTTACATTTTTATTCAGATATATTAAACCAAAAATACAAAAATACTTTGCCGCACTTTATTTTATTTGCGATCTATTATTTCAATCTACTACAATTTTCTGGCATCGTTACCCGAAAGGGATTGACAACCGCTTTAACACGTCCGGTTGTGAGGTGTTGTTATTTGTGTGAAGGTGCTGTTTACGTTGTGTTGCTTGGTTCTCCTACTGGTTCGATAACCTTAGTTTCTTCACTGAGAGAAATACCTACCGTCGTTGTGCCACATCATCCCTTCCTCTTTGGGGAAATACCGACGTAGTCCTAGCAGACAGGAGCTTTTCTGGCGCTATAGTTAGAGAGCAATCAAAAGGAATTTCTGGCGCCGTTGCCGGGGAGGATCTTCTTCGTAACCAGGTTCGTAATCACAAATCTCATCTCCTCACAATTTACATTATTTGCCATTTGCCTCTCGTTTTCCTCTCCCCTACTTCACAAAAAATTGCCGTTTTATTTACCTCTCTTTTCTCGTTCGCCATTTTCTTGTCAGGTCTATCCTTTGCTTGCAATCATGAGTGATTTCGGTATGGCACATACAGATGATGGCCTAACTCCTAAAATAGGACGTACGGACAATCTAGATGCTAAAACTTTTATCTTGGGGCATGGGAATGTTATGGGAAAAGAACATATCCAAGAATTTTTCAATTGTGTGGGAAATTTGAGTCTTGATGATGCTCCTATACTTAAAACTACTAGATCTTATGCGGATGCTATTTCAACACTAGTTCTGAAACTTGAAAGTAAATTTATTCGTACCCATCCTACCTTGCAAAGATTTTTTTAGCTCCCCGTTATAAAGAATCCTAGAGGTAAAAAGTTGGCCACTCTCGTTCTTATGAATGAGTTTGACTACCTAATACGGGAAGCTAGGGAAATCTTTGACTTTTATGGTATGAATCGCGAAAAACCTATGATAGATGAAATTATTTACAATAGTGACTATGCTTTAAGACATTTTCTTGGGGACAATAAACTCTTCGATTAGAATCTTAAAAAGGAAGTCACAGTTCTAGATATAATCCAACAAGTTTTCAATAATGTTAATCAACATTACTCTTGGATTGTTGCGGGAAATCAAAAGGGGTATGATGAAAACCAACTTAGGATTGCAAAGGCCCCTATGGATAACATGTTTTATGTTGTTTTTACAAAGCCTCATGATGAAAATACCTCTAAGAATGAAAATACCTCTAAGAAAGTCAAGAACAAGGATGACAAAACTTAGATCCTTGCTTTATGCCTAGCTAAGGGCGTAAAACTATAGCGCTTGTTGGGAGGCAACCCAATGAATAAAATTTATTTTTGCTTTTTGCTTCCTGTTCTTGTGTGTTAGCATAATTATGCTACTATTATGATTGTGTTTTTAATGTTTAATTTAGTGTTTGTGCCAAGTAAAGCCTTTAGGATCTTCTTGGGTGATAGTTGTTTGATCTTGCTGAAAAAACAGAAATTTTTACGCTCACGGAATTAATTTTCATTGTTTACAAGAGAGTGATAAAATACCCATTCCACTTGCAGTAGATCACTATAGAATTTTCTCAGGCTGCCCTAATTTGTCAGAATTTTTAGAGTTACAGAAGTACTCGAAATAGTCACATTGCTACAGACTGTTCTGTTTTGACAGATTATGTTTTCTTTGTGTTGTGTGCTTATTTTGATGGCTCTATGGTTTCCTTTGATAAGTTTTTGCCATAGAAAAGTTGGAATACAGTAGATATAGTACAAAAACAAAATATGATTTGATACAACACTTATAGTAGTGGTTTATTATTCTTATACTAATGGATCTCACGAAGGTTTTGTTGAGTTTTGTGTGATTGAAGTTTTCAAGTTTTGGGTTATCTTACGATGGATGAAGGAAGAATGGAAGAGCCTAAGCTTGGGGATGCCCCGACATCCCAAGCTATTATCCAAAAATGAGCAACCAACTAAGCTTGTGGATGCCCCCGAGTGGCATCCCCGCTTTCTTCCAACAACTATCGGTATTTTACTCGGGACTAAATTTGTATTCATCACATGATATGTGTTTTGCTTTGAGCGTCTTGTATGATATGTGTCTTTGCTTGTTTTATTTTGTGTTTTAAGTCATCAATCCTTGCTGGACACACCTATTTGAGAGAGCCAAAATTATGTCATGACTTGTTAGAATTGCTCTCTATGCTTCACTTAAATCTTTTATGAGCTAGGACTTGCTCTAGTGCTTCACTTATATCTTTTTGAGCACGGTGTGCTTAGTATTTTTGAAGAAATGCTCTCTTGCTTCACTTAGATTTATTTGAGAGTTAGTAAAATTTTGAAGAAATTCTCTCTTGCTTCACTTAAATTATTTTGAGAGAAAGAAATATTATGCTCATGATCTTCACTTATATTTGTTTGAGCTTATGAAAAGCAACACATGAAAATTAGTCCCAAAGTGATAGATATCCAAGAAGGATAAAGAAAAGAAAAATGTCATGAAGATCATTGGACAAAATAAACTTGATTCTTAGTAATAGTTTTGAGATATGATGATGTGATATGTGAGTTATGTTGATGAGTAATTATGCTCTAGTAGGAATATTGGTGTTAAGGTTTGTGATTCCCGAAGCATGCACGTATAGTCTCTCGTTATGCTATGATGTTGGAGCATGATTTATTTTTGATTGTCTTCCTTATGAGTGGCGGTCGGGGACGAGCGATGGTCTTTTCCTACCAATCTATCCCCCTAGGGGCATGCATAGTAGTACTTTGCTTCGAGGGCTAATAAATGTTTGCAATAAGTATATGAGTTATTTATGACTAATGTGAGTCCATGGATTATACACACTCTTACCTTTTTGCAATTTGCTAGCCTCTATGGTACCGTGCATTGCCCTTTCTCACATTGAGACGTGGTGCAAACTTCGCAGGTGCATCCAAACCCCGTGATATGATACGCTCTATCACACATAAGCCTCATTATATCTTCCTCAAAACAGCCACCATACCTACCTATTATGGCTTTTCCATGGCCATTCCGAGATATATTGCCATGCAACTTCCACCGCTTCCGTTTGATGACTTGAGCATTCATTGTCATATTGCTTTGCATGATCATATAGCTGACATGGTGTTTGTGGCTCAGCCATCGTTCATCATTTTTCATACATGTTACGCTAGATCATTGCACATCCTGGTACATGCCAGAGGCATTTATATAGAGTCATATTTTGTCATAGGTATCGAGTTGTAATTTTTATTTCTTTTGAGTTATAAGTAAATAGAAGTGTGATGATCATCATTATTCATTTTTAGAGCAGTGCCCCAGTGAGGAAAGGATGATGGAGACTATGATTCCCCCACAAGTCGGGATGAGACTCCGGACAATGAGAGAAAGAAAAAAGAAAAAAAAAAAAAAAGGAAAAAAGAAAAAAAGAAAAAGAAAAAAAAGAAAAAAATAAATAAACAAAGAGAGAAGGGGCATTGCTAGTATCCTTTACCACACTTGTGCTTCAAAGTAGCACCATGTTTTTCATATGGAGAGTCTCCTATGTTGTCACTTTCATATACTAGTGGGAATTTTTCATTATAGGATTAGATGCACACCCACTTAGTTTTCATATTGAGCTTTCATACACTTATAGCTCTTAGTGCATTCGTTGCATGGCAATCCCTACTCCTCATGTTGATATCGATTGATGGGCATCTCCATAGCCCGTTGGTTAGCCGCATCGATGTGAGACTTTCTTACTTTTTTTTCTTCTCTATATTTACCCCTATCATCATACTCTATTCCACCCGTAGTGCTATATCCATGGCTTGCGCTCATGTATTGCGTAAGAGTTGAAAAAGCTGAAGCGCGTTAAAAAGTATGAACCAATTGCTCGGCTTGTCATCGGGGTTGTGCATGATAAATACTTTGTGTTAAGAAGACAGAGCATGACAAGACTATATGATTTTGTAGGGATAACTTATTTTAGCATTGATATTTTGAAAGACATGGTTGCTTGTTGATATGCTTGAGTATCTAAATCATCATGTCAAAACTAGACTATTGCTTTGAATCACATAAAAAGTCCAATTTTCCATGCTATAAAGAAAAGAATATGAGATGACATGTTAAACAACACTCCACATCAAAAATTCTGTTTTTATCACTTACCTACTCGAGGATGAGTAGGAGTTAAGCTTGGGGGTGCTGATACGTGTCCAACGTATATATAATTTTTGATTGTTCCATGCTATTATATTATCAATCTTGGATGTTTTATAATCATTTTATATCTTTTTTGGTACAATAACCTATTGACATAGTGCCAAGTGCCAGTTCCTGTTTTTCCGTGTTTTTACATCGCAGAAAATCAATACCAGACGGAGTCCAAATGCCACGAAACTTTGCGAAGATTTTTTATGGACCAAAAGGAACATGTTGGGCCCTGGTAGCACCTGAGGGGAGTCCTGCGGAGGGGACAACCCACCAGGGCGTGCCAGGAGGCCCAAGCGCGCCCTAGTGGGTTGTGCCCACCTCGGGTGCCCCCGGACCGCCTCTTTGCTCTATAAATACCCAGATATCCCCAAAACCCTAGGGGAGCCGACGAAATATTCATCCAGCCGCCGCAGAGTCCAGAACCACCAGATCCAATCTAGACACCATCTCGGATGGGGTTCACCACCTCCATTGGTGCCTCTCTGATGATGCGTTCTTTGTAGACCTTCGGGTTCGTAGTTAGTAGCTAGATGACTTCATCTCTCTCTATTGATTCTCAATACAATGGTCTCTTGGAGATCCATATGATGTAACTCTTTTTATGGTGTGTTTGTTGGCATCTGATGAACTTTGAGTTTATGATCGGTCATATCTTTTTATATCCATGAAAGTTATTTGAGTTTCTTTGATCTCTTATAGCCTCGCATTTCTTATCTGAGGTTTTGTTTGGCCGACTTGATCTATTATCTTGCAATGCGGAGAGGTGCCCGGTAGTGGGTTCGATCTTACGGTGCTTGAACCCAGTGACAGAAAGGGAACCGACACGTATGTATCGTTGCTACTAAGGATAAAAAGATGGGATCTATATCTATGCAATAGATAAACGGATCTTGTCTACATCATGTCATCGTTCTTATTGCATTACTCCATTTTTCCATGAACTTAATACACTAGATGCATGCTGGATAGCGGTCGATGTGTGGAGTAATAGTAGTAGATGCAGGCAGGAGTCGGTCTACTAATCTTGGACGTGATGCCTATGTAATGATCATTGCCTGGATATCTTCATAATTATTTGAGGTTCTATGAATTGCCCAACAGTAATTTGTTTACCCACCGTTTGTTATCTTTCTCGAGAGAAGCCACTAGTGAAACCTACAGCCCTCGGGTCTTCTTCCTCATATATTTGCTTGCGATCTACTTTTCCTTTGCATTTTTATTCAGATCTATTAAACCAAAAATACAAAATACTTTGCTGCACTTTATTTTATTTGCGATCTATTATTTCAATCTACTACAATTTTCGGGCATCGTTACCCAAAAGGGATTGACAACCCCTTTAACACGCCGGCTTGCGAGGTGTTGTTATTTGTGTGCAGGTGTTGTTTACGTTGTGTTGCTTGGTTCTCCTACTGGTTCGATAACCTTGGTTTCTTCACTGAGGGAAATACCTACCGTCATTGTGCTGCATCATCCCTTCCTCTTTGGGGAAATATCAACGTAGTCCTAGCAGACAAGAGCTTTTCTGGCGCTATAGTCAGAGAGCAATCAAAACCTACGGCCCCCGGGTCTCTTCTTTATTATATTTGCTTTTGCGATCTATTTTCCTTTTCTTTTATTTTCAGATCTATTAAACAAAAAATACAAAAATACCTTGTTGCACTTTATTTTATTTGGCGTTCGATCTATCAACTTATTACAACTTTCTCACGTTCTTTTGCCAATTTCTGGCGCTGTTACCTGAAAGGGATTAACAACCCCTTTAATACGTCGGGTTGCGAGTATTTGTTATTTGTGTGCATGTGTCGTTCACGTAGTGTTGCGTGGTTCTCCTACTGGTTCGATAACCTTGGTCTCATCACTGAGGGAAATACCTACTGCTGCTGTGCCGCATCATCCCTTCCTCTTTGGGGAAATACCGACATAGTTCTAGTAGACATCAATATGTATTTTGCAAATCTCTATGTCTCCCTCCTTGACTTGTTCACAGATGGAGTTGAAGCGTCTGTTGATGTGTTTGGTTCTCTTGTGAAATCTGGATTCCTTTGCCAAGGCAATCGCTCCAGTATTGTCACAAAAGATTTTCATTCGACCCGATGCACTAGGTATTACACCTAGATCGGATATGAACTCCTTCATTTCCTGCTTTTGAAGTAGCTATGTACTCCGCTTCACATGTAGATCCTGCCACGACACTCTGCTTGGAACTTCTTCAAAACTTTGTCAAGGTATGTGCTTTGTGAAAGTCCTATTAATCGTCTTGATCTATCTCTATAGATCTTGATGCCCAATATATAAGCAGCTTCACCGAGGTCTTTCATTGAAAAACTCTTATTCAAGTATACTTTTATGCTATCCAGAAATTCTACATCATTTCCAATCAACAATATGTCATCTACATATAATATTAGAAATGCTACAGAGCTCCCACTCATTTTCTTGTAAATACAGGCTTCACCGAAAGTCTGTATAAAACCATATGCTTTGATCACCTCATCAAAGCGTATATTCCAACTTCAAGATGCTTGCACCAGTCCATAGATGGATCGCTAGAGCTTGCACACTTTGTTAGCACCTTTAGGACCGACAAAACCTTCTGGTTGCATTATATACAACTCTTCTTTAAGAAATCCATTAAGGAATGCAGTTTTGATGTCCATTTGCCAGATTTCATAATCATGAAATGCGGCAATTGCTAACATGATTCGGACGGACTTAAGCATCGCTACGGATGAGAAAGTCTCATCATAGCCAACCCCTTGAACTTGTCGAAAACCTTTTGCGACAAGTCAAGCTTTGTAGACAGTAACATTACCATCAACGTCAGTCTTCTTCTTGAAGATCCATTTATTCTCTATGGCTTGCAGATCATCGGGCAATTCCACCAAAGTCCATACTTTGTTCACATACATGTATCCTATCTCAGATTTCATGGCCTCAAGCCATCTATCGGAATCTGGGCTCAGCATTGCTTCTTCATAGTTCGTAGGTTCGTCATGGTCTAGTAACATGACTTCTAGGACAGGATTACCGTACCACTCTGGTGCGGAACCTGCTTTGTTCGACCTACGAGGTCCAATAGTAACTTGATCTGAAGTTTCATGATCATCATCATTAGCTTCCTCTCTAGTTGGTGTAGGCATCATGAGAACAGATTTCTCTGATGTGCTACTTTCCAAATTGAGAGAAGGTACAATTACCTCATCAAGTTCTACTTTCCTCCCACTCACTTCTTTCAAGAGAAACTCCTTCTCTAGAAATGTTTCATTCTTGGCAACAAAGATCTTGCCTTCGGATCTATGGTAGAAGGTGTACCCAATTGTTTCCTTAGGGTATCCTATGAAGACGCACTTCTCTGATTTGGGTTCGAGCTTATCAGGTTGAAGCCTTTTGACATAAGTGCCGGGCCCGAGGGAGCCCGCACCTCGCCGGCCTCGCCTCCTTGCTCCGCCGCCGCCTGCTCGCGCGCCGGCCACCGCGCGTCTGCCTCCCCTCGCCGCCGTTTGCCTCGCCGGCCCCCGCCGCCGCTCATCCCCGGACCACGCCTCCGCCGCCACCACCTTGTTCCTACGCCGCCCGAGCAACTGAGCTCCTCCACTCACCGCGCCGCCGCCGCCTTTTCTCATGCCGCCGCCCGGAGCTCCCCGTCACCGGCCCCGCCCCGATCCAGCCTTCCCTCCAGCGACCCGCGCCCCGAGCTCGCCGGAGCGGCGCAGGGCTCCGCCGCCGTCGTCTTGCTCGGGGTCGGGCACGACCTCGCCCCACAAAGCAAACGGGCCCCGCTCGCCCGATCCGGCCCACCCCGCCTTCCTCCAAGCCGGCCCATGGGCCCAAAGTGAGTGCTCCCATCCAATCCCCCACCTGGGCGTGTTTATCGCCTGTCGTTTTTTTCTCTAAGTCCCTTAATTCCAGCATCATATAGGCATTTTGTGAGGGTCATATCTCTGTGCCCGGTGCTCCGTTTCATGCATATGTTATATCGAAATGTTCATCATGATGTGATCTTCATTTTGTTCCATTGTGTCATGCTTGTTTGAGTCCATCTTGATGTCCAAATTGTTGATGCAAGAGTGCTATAAAATGTTAGGTGTTGTTTCTTATGAGATTATGAGCTTTTGTCATTTTTGCCATGATAGTTGTGTGCTTCTTTTGGGCATGAGCTCTACATGTGTTTTGGGCTATGCCATGCCATCTTTACAGGGGTGTATGCCATGTATTTTTGTGATTAATGTGGTGACTAGCACATGCATGCAAAATAGCTCCCGTGTTATTGCTGATTTCAGGGACTTAGAATTTAACTGTCTTTGCTCTGCTGTTATTTTTATGTTATGTTTTCATGTTGCTACAGAGATATCCATGCTTCTTTTGAGTATGTTCAGTAAGGATGATTTGGACATATGATTATGCTCTATCCATCCATGTTCCTGTTTGCAATTATGGAGTGCCCTAGCATGACTCAATCTTGCTCTACTTTTGCTATAAAATGTTCCTGGTAGATTGTTTACGTGTTAATCAATTTTGCCAAGGTTGTTGTAGTTGATCCATGCATGTTGTGAACTTCTTCTTGCTTTGGTTAGCTTCATGATTATGTCTTCTTGCTGGTAGTATGATTAGCTTGTCATGCAATGCCTTGTGTTGAGTGCATCGAGCTCGCAAACATGCCTTCATAATTCTGTTTATGTCATGTCTAGTTTTCTGCGAAGTCTGAATCTGTTAACGAAACTTGCTATGTTTACATGGGTGCCATCATATCTTCTGATCCTTTTTGGCTTATGGTTAGTAAGGTACTTTTGTTATAGGCTTTGAGTAGATTCATGCCATGCCTTTTTCTGCTATGTTGTGTTCCTGTAGCATGTTGTTATGTTGCTCTAAACATTGCTTCCTAATGTTAATTCCTGACATGTTAGTATTTTCACCAAGTCTGTGATGCTGATATCTTTTGCCCTTTTGCCATGCTTGTTTGAACCTGCTCTTGTGTGATTTAGCAGTATCTCAGTGTTCATCTTTTGTCAAGCATCTTGAGTAGATCTCTTCCATGTGATTTGTTGTTATGTTGGAGGGCAGTAGCTTAGTTTCTTGTTGCATTCTAGATGGCATCGTGCTGTTAATCGCAGAATTGTGCCATTCTTGTTTTGCTTGCCATTTGCAAACTGTGCATCCGATTCCGGTGATCTTTATATTGATTTCGACCGAAATCAACTCATCTTTCCAGCGGCACACTTGGTTTGCCAAGTTGAGGCCTGGTTCAATCTTTTCCTTCCGGAGCACACATATGCATTGCATACCACATCCCGCATATCATGCCATGTTTTGCATCATGTTGCTTGCGCATTGCACCATGGTTGATTGTTGTTTCCTTTGCTTGTGTTCTTTCTTCGGGTAGAGCCGGGAGTCGAGTACGTGATCGAGGAACCTGTTGAGTACGCTTACGAGGATCAAGCTTTCATCTACTCTGAGAACTTTGCAGGCAAGATGATCAGACCCTCGAAATCACTTCTATCTTTGTTTGCTAGTTGCTCGCTCTTTTGCTATGCTGCGATACCTACCACTTGCTATATCATGCCTCCCATATTGCCATGTCAAGCCTCTAACCCACCTTTCCTAGCAAACCGTTGTTTGGCTATGTTACCGCTTTGCTCAGCCCCTCTTATAGCGTTGCTAGTTGCAGGTGAAGATGAAGTTTGTTCCTTGTTGGAACATGATTATTGTTGGGACATCATTATTATATCTTGTTTACTTTAATGCATCTATATACTTGGTAAAGGGTGGAAGGCTCGGCCTTATGCCTGGTGTTTTGTTCCACTCTTGCCGTCCTAGTTTCCGTCATACCGGTGTTATGTTCCTTGATTTTGCATTCCTTACGCGGTTGGGTTATAATGGGAACCCCTTGACAGTTTGCTTTGAATAAAACTCCTTCAGCAAGGCCCAACCTTGGTTTTACCATCTGCCACCTAAGCCTTTTTCCCTTGGGTTCTGCAGACTCAAGGGTCATCTTTATTTAAACCCCCGGGCCATTGCTCCTCTGAGTGTTGGTCCAAACTAGAGCATCATGCAGGGCCGTCCCTTGGCAACTTGGGTTACGTTGGCTCCTGTATGCTTAGCTTATCCAGTGTGCCCTGAGAACGAGATATGTGCAGCTCCTATCGGGATTTGTCGGCACAGCGGGTGGTCTTGCTAGTCTTGTTTTACCATTTTGAAAATGTCTTGTAACCAGGATTCAGAGTCTGATCAGGTCTTCCTGTGAGAAGGAATATCCTTCGTTGACCATGAGAGCTTGTGATGGGCTAAGTTGGGACACCCCTGCAGGGTTTTGAACTTTCGAAAGCCGTGCCCGCGGTTATGGGCAGATGGGAATTTGTTAATGTCCGGTTGTAGAAAACTTGACACTTAACTTAATTAAAATGAATCAACCGCGTGTGTAGCCGTGATGGTCTCTTTTCGGCGGAGTCCGAGAAGAGAACACGGTCTCGGGTTATGCCTGAACGTAAGTAGTTTCAGGATTACTTCTAGTTCACGGCCGTGCTTTGCTCCTCTTCTCGCTCTCATTTGCATAAGTTAGCCACCATATATGCTAGTGCTTGCTGCAGCTCCACCTCACTACCTTTTCCTACCCATAAGCTTAAATAGTCTTGATCTCGCGGGTGTGAGATTGTTGAGTCCCCGTGACTCACAGATTACTTCCAAAACCAGTTGCAGGTGCCGTTGATACCAGTGCAGATGACACAGCTGAGCTCAAGTGGGAGCTCGATGAAGATCGTGTCCGTCGTGTTGTTTCGTTTCCTTTCGATCAGTAGTGGAGCCCAGTTGGGGCGATCGGGGATCTATGCATTAGGGGTTGTCTTTCTTTATTTGGTTCTGTAGTCGGACCTTGATTGTATTCTGGATAATGTAATGCTATACCTATGTATTGTATGAAGTGGCGATCGTAAGCCAACTCTTTATCCCTTTCTTATTCAGTACATGGGATGTGTAAAGATTACCCCTCTTGCGACATGCCTACTATGCGGCTATGCCTCTAAGTCGTGCTCCGACACATGGGAGATATAGCCGTAGCGTTGGTGTTACAGATGGGGTTCACCACCTCCATTGGTGCCTCTCCGGTGATGCGTGAGTAGTTCTTTGTAGACCTTCGGGTCCGTAGTTAGTAGCTAGATGGCTTCATCTCTCTCTCTTGATTCTCAATACAGTGGTCTCTTGGAGATCCATATGATGTAACTTTTTTGCAGTGTGTTTGTTGGGATCTGATGAACTTTGAGTTTATGATCAGTCATATCTTTTTATATCCATGAAAGTTATTTGAGTTTCTTTGATCTCTTATAGCCTCCTATTTCTTCTCCGATATTTGGGTTTTGTTTGGCCAACTTGATCTATTTATCTTGCAATGGGGAGAGGTGCCCGGTAGTGGGTTCGATCTTACGGTGCTTGATCCCAGTGACAGAAAGGGAACCGACACGTATGTATCGTTGCTACTAAGGATAAACGAATCTTGTCTACATCATGTCATCGTTCTTATTGCATTACTCCGTTTTTCCATGAACTTAATACACTAGATGCATGCTGGATAGCGGTCGATGTGTGGAGTAATAGTAGTAGATGCAGGCAGGAGTCGGTCTACTAATCTTGGATGTGATGCCTATGTAATGATCATTGCCTGGATATCATCATAATTATTTGAGGTTCTATCAATTTCCCAACAGTAATTTGTTCACCCACCGTTTGCTATCTTTCTCGAGAGAAGCCACTAGTGAAACCTACAGCCCCCGGGTCTTCTTCCTCATATATTTGCTTGTGATCTACTTTTCCTTTACATTTTTATTCAGATATATTAAACCAAAAATACAAAAATACTTTGCTGCACTTTATTTTATTTGCGGTCTATTATTTCAATCTACTACAATTTTCTGGCATCGTTACCCGAAAGGGATTGACAACCCCTTTAACACGTCCGGTTGTGAGGTGTTGTTATTTGTGTGCAGGTGCTGTTTACGTTGTGTTGCTTGGTTCTCCTACTGGTTCGATAACCTTGGTTTCTTCACTGAGAGAAATACCTACCGTCGCTGTGCCACATCATCCCTTCCTCTGTGGGGAAATACCGACGTAGTCCTAGCAGACAGGAGCTTTTCTGGCGCTATAGTTAGAGAGCGATCAAAAGGAATTTCTGGCGCCGTTGCCGGGGAGGATCTTCTTCATAACTAGATTCATAATCACAAATCTCATCTCCTCACAATTTACATTATTTGCCATTTGCCTCTCGTTTTCCTCTCCTCTACTTCACAAAAAATTGCCGTTTTATTTGCCTCTCTTTTCTCGTTCGCCATTTTCTTGTCAGGTCTATCCTTTGCTTGCAATCATGAGTGATTTCGGTATGGCACATACAGATGATGGCCTAACTCCTAAAATAGGACGTACAGACAATCTGGATGCTAAAACTTTTATCTTGGGGCAAGGGAACGTTATGGGAAAAGAACATATCCAAGAATTTTTCAATTGTGTGGGAAATTTGAGTCTTGATGATGCTCATATACTTAAAACTACTAGATCTTATGCGGATGCTATTTCAACACTAGTTCTGAAACTTGAAAGTAAATTTATTCGTACCCATCCTACCTTGCAAAGATTTTTTAGCTCCCCGTTATAAAGAATCCTAGAGGTAAAAATTTGGCCACTCTCGTTCTTATGAATGAGTTTGACTACCTAATACGGGAAGCTAGGGAAATCTTTGACTTTTATGGTATGAATCGCGGAAAACCTATGATAGATGAAATTATTTACAATAGTGACTATGCTTTAAGACATTTTCTTGGGGACAATAAAATCTTTGATTAGAATCTTAAAAAGGAAGTCACAGTTCTAGATATAATCCAACAAGTTTTCAATAATGTTAATCAACATTACTCTTGGATTGTTGCGTGAAATCAAAAGGGGTATGATGAAAACCAACTTAGGATTGCAAAGGCCCCTATGGATAACATGTTTTATGTTGTTTTTACAAAGCCTCATGATGAAAATACATCTAAGAATGAAAATACCTCTAAGAAAGTCAAGAACAAGGATGACAAAACTTAGATCCTTGCTTTATGCCTAGCTAAGGGCGTAAAACTATAGCGCTTGTTGGGAGGCAACCCAATGAATAAAATTTATTTTTGCTTTTTGCTTCCTGTTCTTGTGTGTTAGCATAATTATGCTACTGTTATGATTGTGTTTTTAATGTTTAATTTAGTGTTTGTGCCAAGTAAAGCCTTTAGGATCTTCTTGGGTGATAGTTGTTTGATCTTGCTGAAAAAACAGAAATTTTTACGCTCACGGAATTAATTTTCATTGTTTACAAGAGAGTGATAAAATACCCATTCCACTTGCAGTAGATCACTATAGAATTTTCTCAGGCTGCCCTAATTTGTCAGAATTTTTAGAGTTACAGAAGTACTCGAAATAGTCACATTGCTACAGACTGTTCTGTTTTGACAGATTATGTTTTCTTTGTGTTGTGTGCTTATTTTGATGGCTCTATGGTTTTCTTTGATAAGTTTTTGCCATAGAAAAGTTGGAATACAGTAGATATAGTACAAAAACAAAATATGATTGATACAACACTTATAGTAGTGGTTTATTATTCTTATACTAATGGATCTCACGAAGGTTTTGTTGAGTTTTGTGTGATTGAAGTTTTCAAGTTTTGGGTTATCTTACGATGGATGAAGGAAGAATGGAAGAGCCTAAGCTTGGGGATGCCCCGACATCCCAAGCTATTATCCAAAAATGAGCAACCAACTAAGCTTGTGGATGCCCCCGAGTGGCATCCCCGCTTTCTTCCAACAACTATCGGTATTTTACTCGGGACTAAATTTGTATTCATCACATGGTATGTGTTTTGCTTTGAGCGTCTTGTATGATATGTGTCTTTGCTTGTTTTATTTTGTGTTTTAAGTCATCAATCCTTGCTGGACACACCTATTTGAGAGAGCCAAAATTATGTCATGACTTGTTAGAATTGCTCTCTATGCTTCACTTAAATCTTTTATGAGCTAGGACTTGCTCTAGTGCTTCAGTTATATCTTTTTGAGCACGGTGTGCTTAGTATTTTTGAAGAAATGCTCTCTTGATTCACTTAGATTTATTTGAGAGTTAGTAAAACTTTGAAGAAATTCTCTCTTGCTTCACTTAAAGTATTTTGAGAGAAAGAAATATTATGCTCATGATCTTCACTTATATTTGTTTGAGCTTATGAAAAGCAAGACATGAAAATTAGTCCCAAAGTGATAGATATCCAAGAAGGATAAAGAAAAGAAAAATGTCTTGAAGATCATTGGACAAAATAAGCTTGATTCTTAGTAATAGTTTTGAGATATGATGATGTGATATGTGAGTTATGTTGATGAGTAATTATGTTCTAGTAGGAATATTGGTGTTAAGGTTTGTGATTCCCGAAGCATGCACATATAGTCTCTCGTTATGCTATGATGTTGGAGCATGATTTATTTTTGATTGTCTTCCTTATGAGTGGCGGTCGGGGACGAGTGATGGTCTGTTCCTACCAATGTATCCCCCTAGGGGCATGCGTAGTAGTACTTTGCTTCGAGGGCTAATAAACTTTTGCAATAAGTATATGAGTTCTTTATGACTAATGTGAGTCCATGGATTATACACACTCTTACCTTTTCGCAATTTGCTAGCCTCTATGGTACCGTGCATTGCCCTTTCCCACACTGAGACGTGGTGCAAACTTCGCAGGTGCATCCAAACCCCATGATATGATACGTTGTATCACACATAAGCCTCATTATATCTTCCTTAAAACAGCCACCATACCTACCTATTATGGCTTTTCCATGGCCATTCCGAGATATATTGCCATGCAACTTCCACCGCTTCCATTTGATGACTTGAGCATTCACTGTCATATTGCTTTGCATGATCATATAGCTGACATAGTGTTTGTGGCTCGGCCATCGTTCATCATTTTTCATACATGTTACGCTAGATCATTGCACATCCTAGTACATGCCAGAGGCATTTATATAGAGTCATATTTTGTCATAGGTATCGAAGTGTAATTTTTATTTCTTTTGAGTTATAAGTAAATACAAGTGTGATGATCATCATTATTCATTTTTAGAGCAGTGCCCCAGTGAGGAAAGGATGATGGAGACTGTGATTCCCCCACAAGTCGAGATGAGACTCCGGACAATGAGAGAAAGGAAAAAAAGAAAAAAAAGAAAAAAAGGAAAAAAGGAAAAAAGAATTAGAAAAAAAAGAAAAAAAAGAAATAAACAAAGAGAGAAGGGGCATTGCTAGTATCCTTTACCACACTTGTGCTTCAAAGTAGCACCATGTTTTTCATATGGAGAGTCTCCTATGTTGTCACTTTCATATACTAGTGGGAATTTTTCATTATAGGATTAGATGCACACCCACTTAGTTTTCATATTGAGCTTTCATACACTTATAGCTCTTAGTGCATTCGTTGCATGGCAATCCCTACTCCTCATGTTGATATCAATTGATGGGCATCTCCATAGCCCGTTGGTTAGCCGCATCGATGTGAGACTTTCTTACTTTTTTGTCTTCTCTATATTTACCCTATCATCATACTCTATTCCACCCGTAGTGCTATATCCATGGCTTGCGCTCATGTATTGCGTAAGAGTTGAAAAAGCTGAAGCACGTTAAAAAGTATGAACCGATTGCTCGGCTTGTCATCGGGGTTGTGCATGATAAATACTTTGTGTTAAGAAGACAGAGCATGACAAGACTATATGATTTTGTAGGGATAACTTATTTTAGCATTGATATTTTGAAAGACATGGTTGCTTGTTGATACGCTTGAGTATCTAAATCATCATGTCAAAACTAGACTATTGCTTTGAATCACATAAAAAGTCCAATTTTCCATGCTATAAAGAAAAGAATATGAGATGACATGTTAAACAACACTCCACATCAAAAATTCTGTTTTTATCACTTACCTACTCGAGGATGAGTAGGAGTTAAGCTTGGATGTGATGCCTATGTAATGATCATTGCCTGGATATCTTCATAATTATTTGAGGTTCTATGAATTGCCCAACAGTAATTTGTTCACCCACCGTTTGCTATCTTTCTCGAGAGAAGCCACTAGTGAAACCTACGCCATCGGGTCTTCTTCCTCATATATTTGCTTGCGATCTACTTTTCCTTTACATTTTTATTCAGATCTATTAAATCAAAAATACAAACTACTTTGCTGCACTTTATTTTATTTGCGATCTATTATTTCAATCTACTACAATTTTCGGGCATCGTTACCCAAAAGGGATTGACAACCCCTTTAACACACCGGCTTGCGAGGTGTTGTTATTTGTGTGCAGGTGCTGTTTACGTTGTGTTGCTTGGTTCTCCTACTGGTTCGATAACCTTGGTTTCTTCACCGAGGGAAATACCTACCGTCGTTGTGCTGCATCATCCCTTCCTCTTTGGGGAAATATCGACGTAGTCCTAGCAGACAGGAGCTTTTCTGGCGCTATAGTCAGAGAGCAATCAAAACCTACGGCCCCCGGGTCTCTTCTTTATTATATTTGCTTTTGCGATCTATTTTCCTTTTCTTTTATTTTCAGATTTATTAAACAAAAAATACAAAAATACCTTGTTGCACTTTATTTTATTTGGCGTTCGATCTATCAACTTATTACAACTTTCTCACGTTCTTTTGCCAATTTCTGGCGCTGTTACCTGAAAGGGATTGACAACCCCTTTAATACGTCGGGTTGCGAGTATTTGTTATTTGTGTGCATGTGTCGTTCACGTAGTGTTGCGTGGTTCTCCTACTGGTTCGATAACCTTGGTCTCATCACTGAGGGAAATACCTACTGCTGCTGTGCCGCATCATCCCTTCCTCTTTGGGGAAATACCGACATAGTTCTAGTAGACATCAATATGTATTTTGCAAATCTCTATGTCTCCCTCCTTGACTTGTTCACAGATGGAGTTGAAGCGTCTGTTGATGTGTTTGGTTCTCTTGTGAAATCTGGATTCCTTTGCCAAGGCAATCGCTCCAGTATTGTCACAAAAGATTTTCATTCGACCCGATGCACTGGGTATTACACCTAGATCGGATATGAACTCCTTCATTTCCTGCTTCTGAAGCAGCTATGTACTCCGCTTCACATGTAGATCCTGCCACGACGCTCTGCTTGGAACTTCTTCAAAACTTTGTCAAGGTATGTGCTTTGTGAAAGTCCTATTAATCGTCTTGATCTATCTCTATAGATCTTGATGCCCAATATATAAGCAGCTTCACCGAGGTCTTTCATTGAAAAACTCTTATTCAAGTATACTTTTATGCTATCCAGAAATTCTACATCATTTCCAATCAACAATATGTCATCTACATATAATATTAGAAATGCTACAGAGCTCCCACTCATTTTCTTGTAAATACAGGCTTCACCGAAAGTCTGTATAAAACCATATGCTTTGATCACCTCATCAAAGCGTATATTCCAACTTCAAGATGCTTGCACCAGTCCATAGATGGATCGCTAGAGCTTGCACACTTTGTTAGCACCTTTAGGACCGACAAAACCTTCTGGTTGCATTATATACAACTCTTCTTTAAGAAATCCATTAAGGAATGCAGTTTTGATGTCCATTTGCCAGATTTCATAATCATGAAATGCGGCAATTGCTAACATGATTCGGACGGACTTAAGCATCGCTACGGATGAGAAAGTCTCATCATAGCCAACCCCTTGAACTTGTCGAAAACCTTTTGCGACAAGTCAAGCTTTGTAGACAGTAACATTACCATCAACGTCAGTCTTCTTCTTGAAGATCCATTTATTCTCTATGGCTTGCAGATCATCGGGCAATTCCACCAAAGTCCATACTTTGTTCACATACATGTATCCTATCTCAGATTTCATGGCCTCAAGCCATCTATCGGAATCTGGGCTCAGCATTGCTTCTTCATAGTTCGTAGGTTCGTCATGGTCTAGTAACATGACTTCCAGGACAGGATTACCGTACCACTCTGGTGCGGAACCTGCTTTGTTCGACCTACGAGGTCCAATAGTAACTTGATCTGAAGTTTCATGATCATCATCATTAGCTTCCTCTCTAGTTGGTGTAGGCATCATGAGAACAGATTTCTCTGATGTGCTACTTTCCAAATTGAGAGAAGGTACAATTACCTCATCAAGTTCTACTTTCCTCCCACTCACTTCTTTCAAGAGAAACTCCTTCTCTAGAAATGTTTCATTCTTGGCAACAAAGATCTTGCCTTCGGATCTATGGTAGAAGGTGTACCCAATTGTTTCCTTAGGGTATCCTATGAAGACGCACTTCTCTAATTTGGGTTCGAGCTTATCAGGTTGAAGCCTTTTGACATAAGTGTCGCAACCCCAAACTTTAGGAAACGATAGCTTACGTTTCTTGCCAAACCACAGTTCATATGGTGTCGTCTCAACGGATTTAGACGGTCCCCTATTTAACGTGAATGCAACTGTCTCTAATGCATAACCCCAAAACGATAGTGGTAAATTGGTAAGAGACATCATAGATCGCACCATATCTAATAAAGTACGGTTACGACGTACAGACACACCATTACACCGTGGTGTTCCAGGTGGCGTGAGTTGTGAAAATATTCCACATTGTTTTAAATGAAGGCCAAACTCGTAACTCAAATATTCGCTGAGGGAGTCCTGGATTACGGGGTCCTCGGGTGTCCGGGCCATTCCACATGGGCTGGACTGATGGGCCGTGAAGACACAAAGTGGAAGACTTTCCCCCCGAGTCCGGGTAGGACTCCCCTATGCGTGGATGGAAAGATTGGTGTCCGGACATGTAATTTCCTTCCTCTACAAACCGACTTTGTACAACCCTAGGCCCCTCTGATGTGTATATAAACTGGAGGGTTTAGTCCGTAGAGGCTATCAGAATTCACATAGGCTTGACATCTAGGGCTTGTCCATTACGATCTCGAGGTAGATCAACTCTTGTAACCCATATACTCATCAAATACAATCAAGCAGGACGTAGGGTTTTACCTCCATTAAGAGGGCCCAAACCTGGGTAAACATTATGTCCCACTTGTCCTTTGTTACCTTCGATCCTCAGACGCACAGCTCAGGACCCCCTACCCTAGATCGACCGATTTTGACACTGACATTCGCCTCCACGATTAGATCGTAGAAACTTTATTTTCTTATTTCGATGATTCTCTTCACTCTGAAATTCTTTGAACTTTTCAAATGTTTCAAACTTGTGTTTCATTAAGTAGATATACCCATATCTACTCAAATCATCCATGAAGGTCAGAAAATAACGATACCCGCCATGTGCCTCAACACTCATTGGACCGCATGCATCAGTATGTATTATTTCCAATAAGTCATTGACTCGCTCCATTGTTCCGGAGAATGGAGTTTTAGTCATCTTGCCCATGAAGCACGGTTCGCAAGTATCAAATGATTCATAGTCAAGTGATTCCAAAAGCCCATCTGCATGGAGTTTCTTCATGTGCTTTACACCAATATGACCTAAACGGCAGTGCCACAAATATGTTGCACTATCATTATCAACTGCATATTTTGGCATCAATATTATGAATATGTGTATCACTACAATTGAGATTCAACAAAAATAGACCACTCTTCAAGGGTGCATGACCATAAAAGATATTACTCGTATAAATAGAACAACCATTGTTCTCTGATTTAAATGAATAACTGTCTCACACTAAACAAGGTCCAAATATAATGTTCATGCTCAACGCTGGCACCAAATAACAATTATTCAGGTCTAAAACTAATCCCGAAGGTAGATGTAGAGGTAGCATGCCGACATCGATCACATCGACCTTGGAACGATTCCCGGCATGTATCGTGACCTCGTCCTTAGCCAATCTTCGTTTAATCTGTAGCTCCTGTTTCGAGTTACAAATATGAGCAACCGAACCAGTATCAAATACCCATGTGCTACTACGAGCATTAGTAAGGTACACATCAATAACATGTATATCAAATATACCTTTGTTCACTTTTCCATCCTTCTTATCCGCCAAATACTTGGGGCAGTTCCGCTTCCAGTGACCAGTCCCTTTGTAGTAGAAGCATTCAATTTCAGGCTTGGGTCCAGCTTTGGGCTTCTTCCCGGGAGTGGCAATTTGCTTGCCATTCTTTTTGAAGTTCCCCTTCTTTCCCTTGCCCTTTTTCTTGAAACTAGTGGTCTTGTTAACCATCAACACTTGATGCTCCTTCTTGATTTCTACCACTGCAGCTTTGAACATTGCGAAGAGCTCGGGAATTGTCTTGTCCATCCCTTGCATATTATAGTTCATCACGAAGCCTTTGTAGCTTGGTGGCGGTGATTGAAGAACTCTGTCAATAACACTATCATCTGGAAGATTAACTCCCAGCTGAGTCAAGTGATTATGATACCCAGACATTTTGAGTATGTGTTCACTGACAGAACTATTCTCCTCCATCTTGCAGCTATAGAGCTTGTTGGAGACTTCATATCTCTCAACCCGGGCATTTGCTTGAAATATTAACTTCAACTCCTGGAACATCTCATATGCTCCATGACGTTCAAAATGTCTTTGAAGTCCCGGTTCTAAGCCGTAAAGCATGGCACACTGAACTATCAAGTAGTCATCAACACGCGACTGCTAGGCGTTCACAATGTCCACAGTCGCTGGAGGGGGTGGAACACCTAGTGGTGCATCAAGGATATAATTTTTCTGTGCAGCAATGAGGATAATCCTCAAGTTATGGACCCAGTCCGTGTAGTTGCTACCATCATCTTTGAACTTAGCTTTCTCTAGGAATGCATTAAAATTTAAGGGAACGATAGCGGGGGCCATTGATCTACAACATAGATATGCAAATACTATCAGGACTAAGCTCATGATAAATTAAGTTCAATTAATCAAATTACTTAAGAAATCTCACTTAAATAGACATCCCTCAAGTCATCTAAGTGATACGTGATCCAAATCAACTAACACATGTCCGATCATCACATGAGATGGAGTAGTCATCAATGGTGAACATCTCTGTGTTGATCATATCTACTATATGATTCACATTCGACCTTTCGGTCTCCAGTGTTCTGAGGCCATGTCTGTACATGCTAGGCTCGTCAAGTTTAACCCAAGTATTCCGCATGTGCAAAACTGTCTTGCAGCTGTTGTATGTGAGCGCAGAGTCTATCACACCCGATCATCACATGGTGTCTCGGCACGACGAACTATCGCAACGGTGCATACTCAGGGAGAACATTTATACTTTGAAATTTTAGTGAGGGATCATCTTATAATGCTACCATCGCACTAAGCAAAATAAGATGCATAAAAGCACATGCAATGAAAAGATGTGACATGATATGGCCATCATCATCTTGTGCCTTTGATCTTCATCTCCAAAGCAACGTCATGATCTCCATTGTCACCGGCTTGACACCTTGATCTCCATCGTAGCGTCGTTGTCATCTCGCCAACTATTGCTTCTACAACTATCGCTAACGCATAGTGATAAAGTAAAGCAATTACATGGCGCTTGCATTTCATACAATAAAGAGACAACCATAAGACTCTTGCCGGTTGTCGATAACTTACAAAACATGATCATCCCATACAATAACGTGTATCATACCATGTCTTGACCATATCATATCACAACATACCCCGCAAAAACAAGTTAGACGCCCTCTACTTTGTCGTTGCAAGTTTTACGTGGCTGCTATGGGCTTCTAGCAAGAACCGTTCTTACCTACGCAAAAACCACAACGGTGTTTCATCAAGTTTGTTGTTTTTACCTTCTTCAAGGATCGGTCGTAGTCAAATTCGATTCAACTAAAGTAGGAGAAACAGACACCCGCCAACCACCTTTATGCAAAACTAGTTGCGTGTTTGTCGGTGGAACCGGTCTCATGTGCGTGGACATGTAAGGTTGGTTCGAGCCGCTTCATCCCACAATACCGCCGAATCAAAATAAGACGTTGGTGGTAAGCAGTATGACTATCACCACCCACAACTCTTTGTGTTCTACTCGTGCATATCATCTACTCATAGACCTGGCTCATGATGCCACTGTTGGGTATTGTTGCATGGAAAACAAAAAATATCTAAGCACATGCAATGATCTATCCATGGAGATGCGTGGCAACGAGGGGGAGAGTGTGTCTACTTACCCTCGTAGACCGTAAGCGGAAGCGTTTCTTAACGCGGTTGATTTAATCAAACTTCTTCGCGCTTCAACCGATCAAGTACCGAACGCACGACACCTCCATGTTCTGCACACGTTCAGCTCGGTGACGTCCCTCGCCTTCTTGATCCAACAAGACGTTGAGGTAGTAGATGAGTTCCGTCAGCACGACGGCCTGGTGACAGTGATGGTGAAGTGATCCTCGCAGGGCTTCGCCTAAGCACTACGAAAATATGACCGGGGTTGTAAACGACGGAGGGTGCGCCGCACATGGCTAAACAATTGTCTCGGGTGTGCTAGGCGCCCCCACATATATATAGGTGGGATGGGGAGGGGAGAGGCCAGGAGGCGCCCCAAGTAGGACCGAATCCTACTTGGGCTCCTCCCTATCTGCGCGCCCTCCCTGCCATATATATCGGAAGGGGGAAGGAAAGAGGGGGAAGGGGTAATCCTATTCCCTTTCTTTCATTTCCTTCTTCCCCTTTCCTTCTGCACCTTGGCCGGCCCATATGGGGGGCGCACCAGCCCCCTGTGGCTGGTGCGTTTCCCCTCTTGGTCCATAAGGCACATGTCTTTCGCGCGCGGGTGGGAGGGGGGGTGCCCGAACCCCTTCCGGTGATCCGATATGTACCCGATACCTTCCGGAACACTTTCGGTGTCCGAATACCATCATCATATCAATCTTTACCTCTCGACCATTTCGAGACTTCTCATCATGTCCGTGATCTGATCCAGGACTCCGAACAAAATTTGGTCACCAAATCACATAACTCATATAATACTATATCGTCAACAAACGTTAAGCGTGCGGACCCTACGGGTTCGAGAACTATGTGGACATGACTGAGACACACCTCTCCGGTCAATAACCAATAGCAGAACCTGGATGCCCATATTGGCTCCTACATATTCTACGAAGATCTTTATCGGTTGAACTGTTATGACAACATACGCAATTCCCTTTGTCTATCGGTATGTTACTTGTCCGAGATTCCGATCGTAGGTATCTTCATACCTAGTTCAATCTTGTTACCGGCAAGTCTATTTACTCGTTTCGTAATACATCACCTTGTGACTAACTCCTTAGTCGTCTGCTTACAAGCTTATGATGTGTATTACCGAAAGGGCCCAAAGATACCTCTCTGATACTCGGAGTGACAAATCCTAATCTCGTTCTATGCCAACTCAACAAACACCTTCGGAGATACTCCCTCCGGCTATTTTTACTCTGCATATAAGAATTATCTGAAGTCAAACTTCATAAAGATTGATCATATTTATATGAAAAAGTATCAACATGTACCATGCTAAAGTTATACAATATGAATATTTAAGTCATGACACAACTATTGATATTGATTTCATATTGTGAATGTTGTTATTTTTCTCTACAAAATTGGTCAAACTTTACGAGGCTTGACTTTAGACAAATCTTATATGCGAACTAAAAAGGACCGGAGGGAGTACCTGTAGAGCATATTTATAATCACCCAGTTAAGTTGTGACGTTTGATAGCACACAAGGAATTCCTCCGGTATCCGGGAGTTGCATAATCTCATAGTCGAAGGAATATGTATTTGACATGAAGAAAGCAATAGCAATAAAACTGAACGATCATATATAATGCTAAGCTAACGGATGAGTCTTGTCCATTACATCATTCTCCTAATGATATGATCCCATTATCAAATGACAACTCATGTCCATGGTTAGGAAACCTTAACCATCTTTGATCAATGAGCTAGTTAAGTAGAGGCTCACTAGGGACACGGTGTTTGTTTATGTATTCACACATGTATTTAGATTTCCGATCAATACAATTCTAGCATGAATAATAAACCTCTATCATGAGTAAGGAAATATAAGATAACAACTTTATTATTGCCTTTAGGGCATATTTCCTTTAGTTATAGCATAGAATATAAACATTAACTATAAACATGGAAATAAGTAATAACACAATTATGCCTGAGGGCACACTTCCAACACTATGTAGGCCTAGCGAGCACATGCATGTAGGGACGGTTTGAGGTTCATTATTTTCAAACACCATATTGAGTGTTTGGATGAAACCTGCTACTGGAAAAACTGAGACAATGCAGAGCTAAGATGAACTGACGAGAAGGAGCAAATCAAAGCAAAGAAATCACCATGCAGGTATGGATCATACCCTTTCTAAAAAAGGTATGGATCCTACCCCGCATCACACTCCTTATCTGTCTCATTGTCCACCTGTGGTGCTCGTGCAACATGACATGGGCAAGGCTAAGAATGGCAGCCGCATCCCGCAGAACCTGTTTGTCGTCCCGGTGTCAGACAACTTGTTATTGCTACAGAACAAAGTTGGCCGACAGGGAGCCCCTCCACCGACACCTCCTCATGCAGATCCATTGTGTTGTTGTGGCCCGTGGGTGGGCGCTCCCTTCCTCCTCCTTCACTTCCCCCGCCCTTATTGTGTTGGTTGTAGCGAGGGAGGTCCCGTCACCTTCTCCTCCATGTCGCGGAGGAAGCAAAGCGCTAGAGGAAAGCACAAAAGGAGGAAACATAAGTGGCGAGAAACAATTGACATTGGCAAGGAGCGAAGAGAACGATGCCGAACGAGGAAATCGAGCTCACAAGACATTCAATGTCTCTAACGGTAGGGAGGCTAGGAGGTGTAGAAATTTGTGAAGGCGTGGAGGGGCTAATGTCTAGGATGCCAATCTGGGTCGTTGGTTTCTGATCTGACAGCATGGGTCAACTCAGGTTAGCCTAGATGGGTCATCAGAACAGTTGCCCCAACTACGTAGGCCCGGCAAACACGTGTGTAGTGACTATTTGACTAGTTTATCCAAACAGTTATTTTTTTACCAGATGGATATGAATATTAAGACCATGAGGAGGATCTTTCGGAGGGCTGCATCGGCATCGGGTGAAGATGGAAGCGTCATCTTCTTGAATGCAACTAGACACCTATTCCATCTCTTTCTTCTCTGCCGCCGCCGACGGATCCTTCCCCTTATCTTGCGTTCTTATGGTGGCATGGCGATTGTGAGGAACGCACATGCCGATGATAAAGATGAAAAGAGACGAGGAAAGCAACGTGCCTAAATATTGGGTGTCCTCTTTCTGGGCCTACCTATGCGGGTCACTATTAGTCAACATGATTCAAAAAATGATACCATATAGACGTGTGTACCGGCGACCCAAATGAGGTGAACCGTCGTCCACTTTTGATTGAACAAATCAGACGGTTTGGATTGTCAAATTGCTGTGGAAGACCCTAGGTTCACTTTTTTCTAGTTTAATTTTAATAGTTAATGAAATCAGAAAAAAAAAAATCAAGGCAACGGAAATCCCACTTGCGACCGGTCCTTCTTTGCCCCTGTCTCCTCGTCTTGCCGTCCCGTATCTTTTCTTAGGAGGCGGCGAGATCTGGCCGCATCCTCGCGCAGGTGAGGTCCACGATCTCACGCCGACTTTCTCTGATTTGGTTTGTGATTTGTTGTTCTGTGTGTTAGGGTATTGCTCCCTGATGGCATCCTCGGGGAAGATGGAGGGGCCGTCGGCGCCAGCGCTCCGGCGGGACCCGTATGAGGTGCTCTCCGTATCAAGAGACTCCTCCGACCAGGAGATCAAGTCCGCCTACCGCAAGCTCGCGCTCAAGTTCGTGCTCAGCCCTCTGGTTCCCAGTTCATTCTTGGTCGTGCTGTTTAGATTGTGCTATGCAGAAGACGCGGCTTCATTTGTCATTAACGAAATTGCCTGGTTCTTGTCTGATTATGTTATGACGACGAGACATGACGGTGGTTCAGTTCATATTAAAAAATAATCCGTGCCTGGAAATAGAGGCTCTCTTCTCTTTAGTGAAGGGATACTTTTACACAAGTTACTTGTTCAGCATGTTGCTTCATACAGCAGGCAGAAAGAAGCATTTTCTGAGAATCACTAAACTTGTGTCATCCAATGCTGACCGTTGCTGATTGGTGAAGTTTATGTCAACGTGGAAATGCACTACAATAATGATATTGTAGTTTCCGTTTGCTTTTATTTACAAGGAAACATAAGGACACATAGCGACCACAATGTTATGGATGCACTGCAAAGGATTTTATGTAAAACCATATGTTTCGTAGATTCATATATGGCCTTATGTGTTGTCTCTGGGACATCTCATTTAACCCTTTTTTATGTAGTACGTTCTTTATATAGTCGTGTAATCTCAAGTTTCATGGTAAATTCAAGGGACGATAGAAATCCTGGGATGCTAACAAATCTTTCCTTATGCTTGTCATCTATTTGGCATCCTCACTTTTTGCATACTCTTTTAGTTTTTTCACTGTTACCACAAAATTAAGACTTGATTGCCATAGATGCTTGGATGATTTTCATAGTTACTATTATATTTGACAGGTATCACCCGGACAAAAATGCTAGCAACCCAGAAGCATCAGAGCTGTTCAAAGAAGTTGCATATTCGTACAGTATCTTGTCAGATCCTGAGAAACGGAGGCAATATGACACTGCTGGTTTTGAGGTGCTGTTCTCACGCCGAATGCACCAGACTACATTCGAATAGCATTTTTCCGTCTGTGCATATTTTATTTTAACTGTAATGGTTCTGCATTGTATCACCTTTTCTCATAATATGGAGTTTGGCAAAAATCTAGATACTGAAATACCTGTTTGATTACTGGGTTTATCCTCAATACTTCAAAGTTGGGTTTATTTGCTTTATTGAGATCAAGATTATTCTTGAGTTGTCCTCCAGCATTTCGTGTAATTGAACTCCTTTGTCTAATATATTGAGGTTAGCAATCTTTTCTTTTCTTTAACTCTACTATTACTGCATATTTTTCTAGAGCTACACCAGAAATATTTATTAGAGATGAAAAATTGGCCCTTTGGTAGCATTGTACTTGGTTGACTGTAGGAAGAAACCCCTGGCCTACCTTCTAACTATGTAGGGCTGGCTCTTCAGTGATACTGCAATTTCCAAACAACCAGAGATCCATCATTTAAATGTGATTTCTGACTGGGCTATGTCTACAATCAGCATGGTGTTGAGGCCTAGTTTGGCAACACCGTATTCCTAGAAAACTACAAAAATACTTTTGCTACCAAACGCACCCTGACTGTCTATTTTTTATTATGTGACCGGACATTTAATCCATTTATGCTGTAACAAGATGAATCTGTGTGGTCTGGTTACTCAAATACTGGGTGTTGCGTTGTAGAGAAACGTCTGGTGATCCATCAAAATTGCTGAAGGTGCAATGAGAGCCTCTATCGACCAGCAAGGAAGCATTTTCACTATTGAACTATAACTATCTGACTAAATTTTTATTTTTGGATAATTATGCAAGATTAGAGCCTCTGATTTTCCTTAGACAAGTTGAGACTCAGGGTGACATCATTAAAATGAACTAATGCAGGATTACAGAAATAGAATTTGACACTGATGCTTATTTACTTATTATTTTGTGAAGGTGTGTTTGCTAAATCTCAGATATTTAGCATCTGAATATATCTCTTATTTGATGGAGAAAATAAGATTTACTCCCTCCGTTAGTTTTTATAAGACGTTTCAGACAGCTTGCTTTGTACTATTTTGAACAGTGTCTGAATGTCTAAAACGTCTTATATAAGTGAACAGAGGTAGTACTTGTTATGTCCCAAAATATAGGGCATATTATGTTGTGTGCGATCGGACATTTTAAACTTTGACCACTTATATGTGAGGAACTATATGGATTGGGCATATAAGAATAATATTGTTGTATTTGTCTTGCAAAATACTGCTTTTTTGTCACAGGTCCATTTAGGCTTTTGCTTATATACTGAGACGGAGGGAGTATAGGTTACATCTCTTGTTGTATTTTATTTCTCAGGCGTTGGAAAATGAAGGAATGGATATGGAGATTGATTTGTCCAATCTTGGAACTGTGAACACAATGTTTGCTGCACTTTTCAGGTGATTGCAGAATACAGTGAGAATTATTCTTCAGTGATGATTGAAGATTCCTAATTACCTGCTCTCTTATACTACTTTTAGCAAGCTCGGGGTTCCTATCAAGACGACGGTATCTCCTACTGTTCTTGAAGAAGCTATGAATGGAACAGTGACAGTGAGACCACTCCCAGTTGGGACATCAGCTATGGGAAAGGTTCTACTGCTGCCATTCTTGTGGTATTAGTTATACGGGAGGGTTGTAAAATGTCATTTTTGTGTGTGTAGGTTGAAAAGCAATCTGCTCATTTCTTTGGTGTGACAATAAGTGAAGAGCAAGCTCATTCAGGAATAGTAGTTAGAGCCACTTCAGTTGCACAAAGTAAATTTAAGGTACGAGTTTGATTCTTTCTTCATTTTCACTTGCATTGAAGCTTTGCTTGTTGTTTTCCGTGCGAGTATTGAGATACTATTCACTCTTAATTTTCCAATATTGTCTACAGCTTCTTTTCTTCGAACAAGAAGTCAACGGAGGCTATGGACTAGCTCTACAGGTATGTCCTGCTTTATTCCATTTCCTGGTTGTCATTATTTGGCAATGGCATGCCATGGATTATATTCCAATGGCTTAATAGTGTAATCCTTATTATTATACCTGCTGTGCATGGTGTATTAACCTTGAGTAAGAGTTTGGAGAGCTTAAATTTCCACCATATTCACCAGTCCAACTTTTAAGATGTAGGTGTGCTAAAAAAGCAAGTGCCACCATCCAAACCAACTTTTATCATGTTATTAATTTGCCAACCAAACCCAGACACCTTGTTTACTCCCTTATCTTGAATATACAATATTCCTCATCTTGTTTAAAACATAAGATTTTCTACGTTTCCTTGGGGAATGCTTCATATCGTTTCCTGTTACATCTCTATCTCCCATTTATCAGTCAAGCTTCTTAGCCACTCAATATTTGCTTGCTCAAATTACACTCATATCATTAAGGCTGTTGGGAAACTCTGGCTAGGGGTTGTGTCGTTGTGTTTAATAACATATCATTTATTCTCTGCAGGAAGATAGTCAGAAGACTGGCAAGGTGACATCTGCAGGCATGTATTTCCTGCATTTTCAAGTCTACCGTATGGACTCGACAGTGAATGCGGTATGTATGATGCATCTAGTGGCTTTAGTCTTTATGCTCCTTGTAACTAATTTGCAGAGTCGCTTTCGTACTACAGTTGGCAATGGCTAAAGATCCTGAGGCTGCATTCTTTAAAAGATTGGAAGGTCTCCAACCTTGCGAAGTCTCGACACTTAAACCTGGAACTCATATATTTGCTGTATATGGTACGCATTCTTTATTTCTCTGTTTATATCTATGACATTTCTCTGTTCTGAGCTATCCTAATTGATATGTTCAGGTGACAATTTTTTCAAGCCAGCCAGCTATACAATTGAAGCAATGTGCGCAAAGAGTTACGAAGACACAACAGAGAGGCTAAAAGAAATAGAGGCTAAAATTCTGGAGAAAAGAACTGATCTGCGTCAATTCGAAACTGAGTACAGAAAAGTCCGTCAGAATATTTTCGTTCCCTCTTTGTTATGTGATAATAAATATAGCATAATATTAGGTGTTCTTTTGCATTTCAAGGTAACATTGACAGAATGAAATGGCTATGCAGGCTTTGGCACGGTTTCAGGAAGCGACCACCAGATATACACAAGAAAAAGAAGTGGTATTGGCCCCCCCCCCCCTCTGAATTTGTACTCTTTAATGTGGTGTTAAGAAAGAGACATTGTATTGTCGCTCTCTAATTGTACAATCAGAAAGTAGGTGTGGTGCGGCACTTATTTTGACTAAGGCCCAATTTGCGGTTGATGAACCATGTTGTGCTGAACTTTATAGTATAATCTACTGTGAGAAAGTAGGTGCGGGAAATAGGCAAAATTTGGTTAGTCAGGCAGTTTTTTTTTCTTTTCAAAAAAGATGGTTGGTCAAACAGCTGAATAGGAAAAATCTAGTCAGGCGAACAGCATCATAATCCACTGCCATGCCAAACAGAGCCAGACAGATGAAATCATGTGACACTCTTCTAGAATCTAGATAGAGGTATTAAACTCACTTTCAGAAGAATGTCGCCATTTTACTTGGTCCTGTTGTACCATGTTTGCTTTGACCTAGGAAACAAGTTAAATTAGGATTGGAACAGGCGGCATCTGTAAGGTTCTCCCGAAAGCAATTCACATTGTTCTACTACAAAAAAGTAATATCTTTGCTAGGGGAAAAAGTTTGTATAACTATGTTGCCTTGGTGTTTTTAACATTAATATGAGATGGCTTATTGTTTTGCACACATTTCTTGTTATGCTCTATAGCAATTTAAATGCTCACACTGAGGAAATATGCAACTTGTGTTCCTTGAGGCTATATATATGTAATATCCATGAGGCCATAGGGCGATAAATATATCCATGAGCCCATAGGCCGATATATACACATGTACATGTGTGGTTGGTAGGGCTAGGGTTCCTACCGGCTCTACTCTGTAGGTTATACGGGTAGAACAGCGAGGGTTGGGGGCGAGGGCGGCGGCTCCGGCACGTGGGCGCCGTCGCGAGGAAGAAGAGGGCGGCGCGGCTAGGGCAAGGTGCGGCTAGGGTTTCCGGCTCCTCTGGAGCCAGGGTAATAGGATAGAACTATCTTTATTGCTTAATTCCAAAAGGTATCTTACAATCTAATATTTATAACCTGAAAACGACTAGTCTAAGATAACTTGTGGGCCAAGCCCTTAATCTACTACCCAGCGGGCCTCCTCCGGTTGTATTGTAAACCGGTCATAACATCTCTCCCCGCCTGCACAAACAGCTCGTCCTCGAGCTGAAAGTCTGGATAGTGTTGGCGGAAATCCTCACGTGGCTCCCAAGTAGCTTCCTACACAGGAAGACCCGTCACTGGATCAAGATGAACCATACCCCGCGACGAAGTTGCGCCTTCAACACCTTCTCTGGCTCCGGAAGAAGACGTCCATTGACGGTCGGGGGAAACGCTGGTGGAGCCGCCGGTGGCTCTCCATGAAAAGGCTTGAGCAGCCCCACATGAAACACGTCGTGGATGCGAGCGCCGGCCGGCAGCTGAAGACGATAGGCCACCTGCCCAATGCGCTCCAAGATGGCGAAGGGTCCCACGTAGCGAGGCCCGAGCTTGCGCTTCGCGCGCGGGTCGAGTGATTGCGTAGAGCGGTGAAGAAGACGCAGCCACACCCAATCACCCACCGCGAACTCCGCCTCGCGATGGTGGTTGTTGTAGTAATGTTGCGCCAGCTGCTGAGCCTGAAGGAGACGCTGACGGACCTCCGCAAGCATCTCGTCACGGGTGCAAATAAGGTCGCCCGCGGCCTCCGTCCTCGCCGTAGCCGGGTCCACCGGCAAGATCGGCGAAGGTGGCCGCCCGTAGACCACCTCAAATGGTGTCGCACGCAGGGCAGAGTGGTAGGAGGTGTTGTAGCAGTACTCCGCCCATGCGAGCCAATCCACCCAAGCACGAGGCCGATCACCTGTAACACAGCGTAAATACATGGCGATCACCTTGTTAACCACCTCTGATTGGCCGTCCGTCTGGGGGTGGAAGGTCGTGCTGAAGCGGAGCTTAACGCCCGCCATCCTGAAGAGATCGCGCCAGACATGGCCTGTGAACACCGTGTCGCAATCACTGACGATCGAAGCAGGAAATCCATGCAGACGGACAATACCGTCGAAGAAGGCACGAGCCACGGACGCGGCGGTGTAAGGATGCCCCAGCGCGATGAAGTGAGCATATTTAGAAAAGCGGTCGACCACCGTGAGAATGACCGACTTGCCTCCCACCTTGGGAAGCCCCTCGATGAAGTCCATGGAGATATCAGCCCAAACCTGAGAAGGCACATCCAGGGGTTGAAGAAGACCAACTGGCCGTAGCGTCTCCGTCTTATTGCGCTGACACGTCGCACAAGAGCGCACCTAATCGCGAACGAGGGCACGATCACCAGGAATGTAGAAGTCGGCACG
The DNA here is from genome assembly GCF_018294505.1 of Triticum aestivum. NCBI lineage: Eukaryota > Viridiplantae > Streptophyta > Magnoliopsida > Poales > Poaceae > Triticum > Triticum aestivum. Next base: position 352,777,762 of record NC_057800.1, on the reverse strand, counting down.
GAGACGATGGAGGGTTTTCTGCACACCCTCATGGCCAGCCGAGTGGGCTAGCAGCAAGACCTGGTGACGGAGATCATCATGAGCGGGAACGAAGACACGACGCCCATGGACCAGCAGGCTGTCGGAGAGGCGCCATGGCTCCTCCAGGTCGCCGGCCGCGAGCTGCTGCTGCAGGAGAACCGCATCGGCGGCGGTCGTGGTGGCCCGGCGAATGTCGTCGAAGAGGCCGAAAGTCGGCCCTGAGCGGATGCAGAGTGCCTGCCCCTCGGAGTCACCGGTGACGGAGTCGAGGTCGGCATCGCGGTGGGATAAGGCATCGGCCACGGTGTTAAGACGACCCGGGCGATACTCGACGGAGAAATCGAAGCCGAAGAGCTTGCTAATCCATTGATGTTGGGGCACGGTGGAGAGCCTCTGATCCAGCAAGAACTTGAGGCTGTAGTGGTCCGTGCGAATCTGAAAAGACCGGCCCCACAGATAGGGCCGCCAATGGCGCACAGCCTGCACCAAGCCAATGAGCTCCCGCTCGTACGCCGCAAGCTTGAGATAGCGCGGGGCGAAGGGCCGGCTGAAGAAAGCAAGAGGCCCGTCGCCCTGATGAAGCACAGCGCCGAACCCCACACCTGAGGCGTCACAGTCCACAACGAACGGCTGGTCGAAGTCCGGCATCTGAAGAACGGGCCCCGTCGTGAGGGCCCCCTTGAGGGCCTCGAAGGCTGTCGTCGCCTCCGCATCCCAGGCGAACGCGTCGCGGCGCAACAAGCGCGTGAATGGAGAAGCGATGACACCAAACTCCCGGATGAACTTCCGGTAGTAGCCCGCAAGGCCGAGAAACCTGCGAAGAGCCCGCGGAGACTGGGGCGTCGGCCAGGCAGCGACGGCGGCCACCTTGTCGGCGTCCATAGCGACCCCGTTGGCCGAGATGACGTGGCCCAAGTAGGCCACCGAAGGCGTCCCGAACGAGCACTTCGAGCGCTTAAGATGGAGATGGTGCGCCCGAAGCTCGTTGAAGACGATGGCGACGTGCTGTAGGTGCTCTGCCCAAGATGCACTGTAGACCAGAATATCATCAAAGAAAACGAGCACAAACCGGCGTAAGTAGGGTCGGAGGACGTCGTTCATCAGAGCCTGGAAAGTTGCCGGGGCGTTGGTGAGGCCAAAGGGCATCACTAAGAACTCGAAGTGGCCGTGATGAGTCCGAAACGCCGTCTTGGCGGTGTCATCAGGGTGCATGCGCACCTGGTGGTACCCCGACCGGAGGTCGAGTTTGGTGAAGAAGCGCGCCCCGTGGAGCTCATCGAAGAGCTCGTCAACCACCGGAATAGGGAACTTATCCTTGAGTGTGACAGCATTAAGGGCACGGTAGTCGATGCAAAAACGCCATGTGCCGTCTGACTTGCGGACGAGAAGCACCGGTGCGGTAAACAGCGAAGTGGATAGCCGGATGATGCCCGCCGCGAGCATGAGTGCACACTGCCGCTCCAACTCATCCTTCTGCAACTGCGGATAGCGGTAAGGCCGTACCGCCACCGGTGCAGAGCCTGGCAGAAGATGTATACGGTGATCGTACGCGTGGGCGGGCGGCAGCCCCTGTGGCTCGGTGAAGATGTCGCCGTGCTGCTGTAGGAGGCTCTCCAATAGTGGGTGCTCGGCCGTGGCCGTGGTCGCGGCGAGCTGGAGTGGAGTGGTGGGTGCGGCACCCCCAATGCCGGCCCACCGAATGCGGCGGCCTAACCGCCAGAAGGTCATCGTCAGCGCGTCGAAATCCCAGAGAATAGGACCAAGAGTGCGCAAGAAGTCGACGCCGAGGATGAAGTCGAAGCAGCCCAAGTCGATGCCGGCGCAGGTGATGGAGAATTGCTCGTCGCCAATAGTGATGGGCACGTCGCGGGCGAGCCCGTGGCAGCGGAGACGGTCACCATTAGCGACGGTGACTCGCAACTGTTCACCGCCGGTCGGCTGTAATGCCAGGCGCCGCATGGTGGTCTCCGGCAGGAAGTTATGTGTGGACCCTGTGTCCATTAGGGCCACCAGGCGCTCACCCTGGATCATGACCGGTAAGAGCATCGTCCGTTCATCACGGATGCCGGCCAGCGCGTGTAGGGACACCACAAGGGCGGTGGCCGAGGCGGGCGCGGGTGCCGCTGCGGGCTCCGCAAGGGCTGGGGCGCCGAGGCCATCCTCCAGTGGCTCCTCCTCAGACTCGTCTGCCGTCTCCAAGTAGAAGAGGCGGGGACAGACATGACCTGGTGCATAGGGCGCATCACAGTTGAAGCACAAGCCCAGTCGTCGGCGTTCCAACTGTTCCGCCTGGGTGAGGCGCCTGAATGGCCGCGTCGGTGCTGGGGCGGCTGCCGGAACGGCTGCAGGGGACGCCGGTGCCGCCGGAGACGGCCAGGGAAGCTGTCGGCCCCCACGTGGCGCAGATGGACGCGTCACGGCCTGGGCGCGCTGCTCGAACGCCCGGGCATAGTACATGGCCGTCTGAAGGTCTTGGGGCCCCTTCATCTCGACGTCCACGCGGATGTGGTCGGGGAGACCGCCAATGAAAAGTTCCGCCCGTTGTAAGGCCGTCACACCGGGTGCGTGGCACGCCAGGGCCTGGAAGCGATCGGCGAAGTCCTGCACCGTGGAGGTGAACGACAGACGGCCCAACTCGGCCAAGCGGCTCCCGCGTACCGGTGGCCCAAAACGAAGAAGGCACAGCTCTCGGAAACGATCCCACGGGGGCATGCCGCCCTCGTCCTGTTCGAGGGCGTAGTACCATGTCTGGGCGGCCCCACGGAGATGGTAGGATGCTAGCCAGGTCCATTCCGACACGGGCGTGCGCTGGCCGCGAAAGAATTGGTCACACTGGTTGAGCCAGTTAAGTGGGTCGTCGGAGCCGTCGTACGTGGCGAAGTCGATCTTGGCGAACCGGGGCGGCTGCTGGTGTGGCGTGCCCTGGCCCACTGCCTTGGCGGTGCGGAGGGCGGATGATGGCGCACAGGCCATGGTGGAAGGCCCGGCGTAGTTCCCAGCGGCGCCCGACACCGCGGGCTGCAGCGGAAAACCGGACGGTGGACGGGCCTCCGGGTAGGCCGATGGCTGCCCGTTGAGCCAGCCGGGGAGTGGCGATGGGGACGGCGGAAAGCGGACCTCTTGTATTGGGAGCCCGCTCGGCGAAGACCTGCCCAGGTTAGGGCTGGGCGGGGCCGGTGGAGGACCCTGCTCCAAGGCCGCTGGAAGGTAGGGCGTGACGGAGGACGACGCGGTCCAGGTGGGCCATTGCGGCCCCGTGGTGGCGACGAGTGGCGGGGCTGCCGGCGCGATCTGCGGCGGCCACTGCGGCCAAGGCGGCGGTGCGGCCGCTGAGGCGGGAAGCGCCGGGTAGCCTCCGGTGATGGCCCCCGGTGCCGAGTACCACGGAAGCGCCTGCTGACCCGCGGCCATGGCTGGATGGAGTGGTGGGGGCGGCCCGTACGGACCTGCCAGGTAGAGGCGGATCCCTTGAACCGCGGTGACGAGGTCGTTGAGGACGCCCGCCATGGCCTCCGGCGTGAACTGTTGCGGCTGCGGGGGAGGTGACGGCGGCGGCGAGTGTTGGACGGGGGCCGGTGGCTGCCCTTGGCCCGGCGTGGTGCCGGGTGCCGTTAGGGCCGGCGCTGAGAGCGACGCCGTGGTGCCCGCCGAGAGCGAGGCCGTAACGCCCGGGGCAGAGGCGGCGGTGGTGGAGGAGTTGGCGGGCAGCGGTGGTGGTGGCGGTGGAATTGGCGGAGACATGGTCGAAACCCGGTTACCTGATACCAAATTGGTAGGGCTAGGGTTTCTACCGGCTCTACTCCGTAGGTTATACGGGCAGAACAGCGAGGGTTGGGGGCGAGGGCGGCGGCTCCGGCGCGTGGGCGCCGTCGCGAGGAAGAAGAGGGCGGCGCGGCTAGGGCAAGGTGCGGCTAGGGTTTCTGGCTCCTCTGGAGCCGGGCAATAGGATAGAACTATCTTTATTGCTTAATTCCAAAAGGTATCTTACAATCTAATATTTATAACCTGAAAACGACTAGCCTAAGATAACTTGTGGGCCAAGCCCTTAATCTACTGCCCAGCGGACCTCCTCCGGTTGTATTGTAAACCGGTCATAACAGTGGTAGTATGCAAAAAAGATCTTATGGAATGGGCATAATACACGGCCAATACGCAAAAGTATATATAACTCAATACCCCCACAACTCATGGTTAATCAACAGCATTGAGTTTGGACACTAACATGCTTCGTGAAGAAATCCGTTGACTACGACTTCAAAGGCACATACTTCAGAGCAATCACCCAATAAGCATCGACACTAACTTGGTGAGCTCATGGTTCATAGGACCTGTATTGTATGACAAAAGAGGAGCAGGAGCTAGTGTAGTGATAGAAATACCAAAATCCTTAAGCAACCACTCTAGCCAAGTCACGACTGTTGACGAAAGAGCTATACCTCACAACTTAGCCTCTGCCTTTGAATAGGGAACTGTAGTTTGTTTCTTTCTCTTTCAGGCATTGAAAGATCTACCAGGAAAGGCAAAGTAAGCATAACATGACCGATGAATGATCTGAAAGATCTCTAGCCCAAGCAGCATCCGAGTAGGCCTGAAGTTGTAATGAATCGGAGCGTGGAAAGAAAAGACGGTGAGAGATAGTCCCATGAAGATCTCGTTGAACCTGAAGGCGGCTGTAGTGAACCTGTAGTAAACTTGAGTGGGAGCAGAGACAAACTGACTCACATAGTGGAGACTAGACTACCAACAAAGATGTTGATAGCGCGCCGGATTAGACAAAAGGTGCACCATCAGAAGCTCTGAGATGGACCTTAAGCTCCATCGAATTCTACACTCATCATAGGAGCAGCACGGGCAACATCCTGAATGTACTTCTCTTGGTATATTAAGAAGCCATATGAGGTAGAAACCTCAATCCTGAGGAAGTAGCGAAGATGATAAAGACCAGACATAAGAAACTACACTAGCCTTCACAAAGCTCGCCGCCATTCATTATCATGTTATCAACATATAGAAGAAGCGCCCGACAACGGGACGAAAGGCGGATAGAGAGAGGTAGGATCATGACCACTCAGTGAAAAACCAGCAACAATGACCACTGAGGTGAACCGCTCAAACCAGGCATGATGGGCTTGCTTAAGACTATAGAGAGCGACGAAGACGGCATGCCATGCCATCAAGAACAAAATACTGAAGTGGTGGTTGCATGCAGACCTCCTCACGCAACTCACCATTAAGGCATTCTTGACATCAAGTTGAGAGACATACTGGTTTGCGAACAAAAGCCACAGCAAGAAAGGTGTGAACAATTGTCATGTGGGCCATAATAGCAAATGTCACGACCATGCTCCTGCAGCATCACATGTTGCCATTTTGGATGAATAATAGCATCAGGAAAATCGTCTCAGGAAGAGCAGTGAAAGGATATCGAGGTCAATTGAATAGACACTCAGGGGTGGTGGTGGTGGTGGATATAGTCCTATAAATATGTGTACTTCAAGTTTTAGGCTTTCCTAGTTGGCCCTTAGGAAATCCTGCACGTGCAGGCAATCAAAGAGTGCAAAAGCGACAATAAATCTTGCAAGACAATTATGAAGTTGATAGAAGGATGCAAACACGGGTTGACTTGATATTGTATCCGAGGTTTGGATATTGGTGTTATCCTACTCGTGAGTGGGAGGTTTGAACCACAAAGGTTCTAAAACCACACAGGTCTCGACACCATCGCCCACAAAATGCATGCCCACCTATTCTGCTTTCATGAAGAAGCCTCCTCATTCATGGTTGGTCTTCCATGGAGGTGATATCCGTACATTGTACAAACTATTGATTCCTTCACACAAAGCTTGGAGGTTCTCAAGTGAATTCTAATCATCTAGGAGGTGCACACCCTCCCAAGAGTAACAAGCAAAACAGTCACGCGGACGAACACTTGAAAAGATCTTCAATCAAAAGCACTCAAGAACCCATAGGATCTCTCTCTCTCTCTCTAATGTAGGACCAAGCCCTAGTTTGTCCGATCTTCATGAATTGGAGGTGGATTTAGGGTGGATTCACGAAGAACACGGGGGAAATTCACAAGAAAATACAAGAGATAACACAAATTGGACAAGATCCACCAAGTATCCCTCAAATCACAAGCCAAGTGATGAATCTCAAGCATTCAACAACAACGAAGGAAAGTAAGACACAAAGGTAGTTCTTTCCCAAGTCCTAGGACAAGGAGGGCGTGAATTTCATGAAGGAATCTACCCCACCAATGGGGTCTTTGTACTCCTATGGAGTCATCCCCTCAAGAGGAGGTCTTCATCTCCATGAGAGGAGCAATCTCCATGAAGGAGTAATCCCACAAGGGGAGCTACATGAGCAAAGCTATATGGTTGGAGTTTTAATCTTAGCTAACCCTAAAATGGATGAGATGGAGGGATATATATAGGTCCAAGGCATGAAGGGGCAAGTGAAAGGGTAAAGATACATGGGCTTTTCTCAAATTCTGCACACAGCCACACTACCTGTCCGGTCATCTGGCCGGATTGTGCGATAGTGCAGTTTTTGCACCACTTCTTTGGTTGCTCTCTCTTCTTCCATCGCTGCTTCCACGCTCCCTCTTGGATGTTGTTGTTGTCCTCTTGTGCTCTCACCCAATAAGCGTGAAGCTCTCTCAAACCTATACATGTACAGGGTGGGGGGAGGGTCAAGTAGTATACCATCCAAGAGCGAACCAAGTAGACACGCATAGAGGATATAACTCACCTTAGTATATGTGATGCGCGTGTCACTTGGTGATGGAGCCAAGTCCATGGTGATGACACTAGGGCGTTCGGCACCACTCTCTCTCTCACACAAAGATAAAGCTTGAAGTAGAGAGAGATGAACACAAGAGAAGGGCTTCAAGAAAGGGAGGAGCTTGGTCTTTAAAGATTCAATGAAGTAGCTTGGAATCACCCAACAATTTCCTTTCAACTCTGCCTTGGACGCACAAAAGGCTTGGATAGGATTTGGCTTGGAATGGCTTGTAACTTTCTCTCACAACCAAGGGGGTTTGGGCGATTATTTACAGTGCAGGCCTAGAAGTACCGGAGGAAAAATTTCAGAACTACTGGACTTGTTCAAAATTCGAATGGCCAGAAGGGAAAAACATGTTCTTGGAAGTGCACGATACCTCGGAGGTACCGACTGTCAACTAAGCTTCTCAAAAGTCCAGTTGCTCAGAAGTACCGAGCAGAGAAAACAAGGAGGCACTGGTGTCACGCTAACCATGGCCTACTCCAGCCGAGCCGAGCATATCTTCAGTGCTTTCCAAGTCTTAGTTTGGTGAGTTCAGATTTTGTTTAGATCTAGACAAGCCTTCCTATTTTATGATTTGTTAGCTTTCTTTATTTGCAAGTAAGTATTGGCCGTGTTTAGAATTAGGACTAGTTGATTTGGTTTCTATCTTTAGTTGCCTGGCTCTATATAAGCTAGGGAGTAACTCGTGTCATGGGTATTAGAGAAATAAAACAGATAAAAGGAGAGTTTTACCTCCAAAAATTATCTGGCCCCCAAGGCATCGCTGTGCCCAAGCCTAAAATCACATGCCCTCCCATCATCCATGACTATCCCTTCCATAACCTAGGTCGTGACAACTTGGTATTAGACGTACCGATCCTCAGCCACCTCTCCTCCCCCATGGCCACCATTGTGGAGATACCAAGTTTCTAGATGAGAAGCTCCACACTCATCAAAATGATCTTTTCGATGAACTGAGGGGCAATGCCTTTAAGAAATTTGAAAAGTACATTGAAGAGCTCAAGGAGCAGGCAGCAACCAGCCGGCTATCCATTGCCCGCCTGGAGGAGAGCGACTAGTCAACCCTTCACCGTGGAGGAGCACATGCATGGAATGAACGGCCGCAATAGCAGTCACTCACATGCTGTGGACATCAACTAGTGGAAGCCCAAATCCGACAAGTTGGAATTCCCCCACCTTTGAGAAGAGCGACTAGTCAGCACACACATGAAAAGAATGGCAACAACAACAGTCACTCACATGTTGAGGACATCAACAAGTGGAAAACCCAAATTCCACATGCTGGAATTCCCCACCTTTGATGGCTTAGAAGATACACTGCCCTATCTCACTTATGTTGATCAATTTTTTTATTAGCAGGGCACACCGGAAAGCGACAAGGTGTGGCTTGCATCATATCATTTGTTAAAGCGGGCGTCACTATGGTACAAATGTCTCAAGGGTTCACATGGCGCACATTCTTATGGGAGTGCTGCTCATTACTCAAGTGGTGTTTTGGGCCTAATGTTTGGAACACTCTAAAGTCTGGGACACTGAGCTCTAGACAATTAAGAACCGTTGGCAAATTAGTTGATGACTATGAGTAGTAGTTTTTAACTCGTGTGCAGGTGCGATGGACTTACAAAGGTGCCCTAGGTGGAGCTATTCGTGGAATCCAAACCGACGTCCAGCCATGTACCCGGTGATACTAGAGGATGTCATGGACCATGCACGCGCGTACAAGGAGCATGGCGCAATAGAAGACAACAAGAAAGGTCTCGTGCCGAAGGGAAACATTGAGGGAGGCATCATATCATCTACTCTAGAACTTGTGGCTCCTCCCAAGCCTAGGTGTTGCCCAAAGCGGCACCTTCTGCGGCTCACTTGCCGAGATGGATGAACGGTGTGCCAAGGGTCTTTGCGACAAGTGTGACGACAAGTACACCCCTGACCATCGCTGTAAGCATCTTTATGATTGCTGGGTGGATGCTTCGGAAGAGAGGCGACTGATCTACTGGACACAAGTATCGGTTCCTAAAGCTTCTTGGGTGGGAAGTTCTTTCAAGCTCGAGGTTGAGCGGCTTGTTGAAGGGGGGAATGAGGTCATGCCAGCCATGGTCTACTTTAGCCGGACAGGTCTTTAGTGCTTTCCAATTCGAGTTAGTTTGGTCAGTTCGGATTCTGTTTAGATCTAGATAAGCCTTCCTTTCTTAGAACTTGTTAGCTTTCTTTATTTGCAAGCATTGGCCATTGTTTAGAAGCAGGAGTTCTAGTTGGTTCAGTTTCTATCTTTAGTTGCCTGGCTGCTATATATGCTATATAAGCCCAGGGAGTACTCGTGTAATGGGTATTGAAGAATAGATATAGAAAAGGGGATGTTTACCTCCAGAACAGATTTGTCCCCCAAGGCGTCAGGACGCCCAAGCCTAAAATCCCTTGCCCTCGCCCTCCTATCACCAACGACTATCCTCTTCCTAACCTAGGCCATGACAATGGCACCAAAAAGGTCTCTTTTTTGCAAAGATAGAACTGGCTCAGTACAGCAGAAAACAAAGCCTCGAAGATACTGAGGTTGACATAGCTGTTCTCAAAGGGAAATGTAGCAGAAAACACTTAAATCCCAACTCAGCGGTGCCAGATGGATAAATCCCAACTCAGAGGTGCCACATGGATTTAGCTTGGAAGTACTGGGCCTATACTGAGACTTTGATGCTGCAGCAAACCTAAAGGCTCGGAAGTGGCGGGAAAGGTTATGATGCTCAAAGGTATTGAAGCTAACTAATAGAGATGGTCTCAGAGAAAACATAGGTTGTCAGTACTGGAGAAAGATTGTTGGCAGCTCCGACGCTACTAGTAAACAAGGTGAACGGCAGAACCACGCAGAGCTTCCGTGCAACAATCCATAGTAGAACCGTGTCAAAAGTTGAGACTGGCCCGACAACCAGAGCCAATAACCTGACACCAGAAAGGAGCTGCTTGGAAAATTGAGAAACATGAGACATGGAATGAACATGAAAAGGCGAAGTGCTAAGAGTGCCTCCACTATTTATTGGAAGGGGAGTACCATCACTAGTAAGGACATTAATAGGAAAAACGAGAGGTCGAATAAAGGACAAAGTGGATTATCACAAGTCATATGATAAGATGGTCTCGTGTCAAGAATGCACGGGGATGTTGGGATGTACCTGACTTTGTAGAAGGTGGTCTCTCGGTGCCAGAAGATTCAGTAACAGAACCTATCGATGGAGAACGAGAAGCAACAAGCAGGCACCTAAGTCGCTCAATCTCTAGCTTAGTGAGGGGCTCAATTGAAGAGGCCGAGGTAGAAGCACCTAGTGATAGAGAACCGAAGTAGCAAGCAGGTGTCTAAGTCGTGCAATCTCATGCTGATTGAAGGACACAACTGAAGTGGTCAACGTAGCATCATCAGGAGAAGAGCTGCCACCACCACCCGTGGAAGTCGCTAAAGGAGGCTCTGTAGCACAGTAATCAATGCCTACCGAAGCCGCCGGAGGATGCAATCTAGAGTTGCTACCACCATGTGTAGATTTCGGCGGAGGCTATGTTGCAGGCGGGCAAGCACGAAGCACCAAGGGAAGGCATATGTGAGACAGGGCACGACCGTACTTGCACGAGCACCACAGGAGCAGCAGCTACGAACACTGCCCGCCTCAAGAGAAGATCGATCAACACTTTCTACAACATCAGGCAAGCCAATAAAAGCACCTGGTAAGGACACAGCGTAGTCCCCAACGGATCCTCCGACGACCAACAGCCACACACGCTAGCAAGCAAACGACTTTTGACCAAGCTGCATGCCCACCACTGCAAGGAGACGACCGGCATGACAACAGCCCATACTGGCATGGAGAGCAACCTGATCTAGACCTGGAGAGGTCAGATCTGAGCCGGCCTGGACCACAGCCAGTGCGTCCCACCTGTGACAAAATCAGATGACCAGAGACCACGCAGCCGCAAGGCTAAAGAGGCACCCAGCAAACACGGCTACACGATGGGTTTATGGCGCAGGGAAACTCAGGGAGCATGCAGGAGCCGGCAGGGCCGGGCAAGAAGCGACGGATGCGAATTGGGGAGAAGCGCTCGAGAGACCAAGCACCACCATTGGCTGGCCGGCGGCTCCGTCGAGGGGGAAGGAACAACAGGAATGAGGTTTTGTTGGCCGAGGATTTCGCCTCTAGTATTGTCCGAGAGCGACATGGGAGGCATACGATTGAAATCAAAACAAATAGTGACATGTGTTGTTATAATTACAAGAGTTGATCTTGAGTACAGCAAATAATTTATTGTGACATTCAGTACAAAAATTTGATATACATGTTGCTAAAGTTCTGTGGTCTCTGCAGGTTGATGATATGTTGAGAGAAAGGGATGACATCCATTCTTCATTCACGACCGAACGAACTATCACGAGCTCTCTCGGAGCTGGTAGCAGCAGCAGTAGATATCCAGTTGAGCAAAACAAAACTGAGAGTTCCGAGAATGGTAACATAGATAGCAGGGACAAATCGAGTAAAAAGAAGTGGTTTAATCTAAATCTTAATAGATCTGACAAGAGAGCCTGAGCAATTTATTTTCATCGATGTCAGCATCGGCACATCCACTGTTGTACATTACAGAAGCTCAATTGTATTTGTGCCTTCTGAGCTGTACGCTTGGCGATTCTTGTTTTTTCTTCTTTTAGCATAGCAGTTTTGAGTAAAATCGTGTACTATTCATCAACTATTCTTCTTCCTCCACTTGAGGTACGTTTGCCTGGTGTCACAGTTTCCTTTTTCTATCCCCATTGTTAATCATCCTGGGACAGCATATTATGTTAAACCATGTTGCAACGTTGCACAGTGTCTGTAGCTGCCGTAGTCTTTAGGATCTTCGACGCCACGGCTTATTTGGGTTCCTATTCTCTAGGGCGCCCGGTGAGCAACCTCTCTCAGTATATAATGTTACATATGTAACACTATGATTAAGGGAAGAATTATTCTCCCCAACTTGGTAACAGACGCGTCATGGCCGAACTCGCTAGCTGTCTGTGCTCCCCTGCCTATGGTTCCGCCATCGGTTCGGTCAGCTCTCCTAACGAACTTCTCTGCCATTGCTTCTGTTGTTGAAGCGGCCAGCTCTCCTAGCGAACTTCTCTGCCATTGCTTCTGTTGTTGAAGCGGCCACGATACCTGTTGTCCATGTTGGTACTACTGCCTCTCTTTCCTTGACACTCCTGCCCCCGCCAGTTCGCCCTGGCACACTGCCCCACCACCAATCATTTCAGCTTGCCGCCCCATCCTCGCCGCCCGATCCTACCACATCACAAATTACATCCAATTAGAGCATCTTCACATCACAAACTACATCCAATTAGGGCATTTCCTACGTGGATTCTCAAAACGTTCGGACGTGTCCGAACGATGCAAGCCATCCAATGAGGTGCCCCATCCATATGCGGACGCGCCTGATGTGTTTGAAATCACACAAATCTGACGTAGTGGGAGGTTTGTGGGAGTTTGGACGTCTCCCATGGCGCGACGTCCCACCTAAACTATCTCTGCCCGAAACCCCTCTCTGCACAAAGGGGTTGCCGCGCATCATGCTGGTCAGGCTGTTGGAGAGCAGACGCGACTCTGCGACATTAATGCCGGTCAGAGCGAGCTGCGCTGCTTCAATGTCGACGCAACGACTAAGAAGCCTACTTTGCGGCGCTGCTTCAATATCGATACAACGAGTAAGAAGCCTACTCCATTCGGTGTGGCATACAACGAGTAAGAAGCCTACTCCATTCGGTGTGCCACACTGAAGCAATCTATGACTCGTTTGCCCGGCCGCGACTATTTAAGCACGACTCAGGCGCCGTCCATACCACACCTCACATCCTCTCCTCTCCCCTCACCGTCGATCTACTCCTCTCCGTCTTCGCTCACCATCGTTGACAATGCCGAGTCCTGGTTCTCTGCGCTGGCAGGTGGCTTTGGATCTCCTTCCAGATCCGAATCATGGTGTTGTTGCCGTTGCTCTTCGGGACCATCGGCCTCCATAGTGCCTGGCTCCTTCGGGAAGGAGGAGATCAACCTCTCCTTCGACGACGAGCAAGAGGAGCCGCAAGAGCAGCAACGCCTCCTCATGGAGGCTGTTGCGATGGATGAGAAGTACCAGGCACACCTAGAGCTCCTCCTCGAGCGGTCGCTCAAGGACCGCGGTCCGGTGTCGCCTTCGCCGCCGCTCCATCGCGTCAATGGCGGTGTTGGGAAACGTAGTCGAAAACAAAGAAAATTCTCCCCACAATCAAGATCCTGGATCACTATGAAGATGCATACGAGGTTAGATAGGATCGTTACAATTACGAGTTGCAGCGGAAGAAGAGTTGGCATAGATCGTTCTGGAAGTCCCACGAACTGTCCACGAGGATCCCTCTAACTGTAGACCGAAAGTACAACCTCTATATGGATTGCACGCGTTTGGACTTTACAATTCTTCAGTGCTTCACTGTCTAGAGCTTCACGTCATCGAAGAACTGGAAGAGGGAGAAAAATAACCGCACATGATTTATCTATTATGAGGACAAGAGAAAATTCGATCAAGATTTAAAATCTAGACCAACTAAAGAGAAGGTGATGCGGAGCATCCCACGGTCATCCCCATGAACGTATCGACATCTCCAACGACACCACTTGGACCAATGACGAGCTCGAGCAAAGGCTATCGAAGATAAGGTGAACTCGCTCCTCTCCGAACTACCACTTTCTACACATGCGACATGGCTACTACCTCAAGCAGAAACACTATGTGTGATCAGGTACTTGGAGGAAGGCCACGGAGCAGCTACATCCAACGGACAAGACAGCGAGGACACCAACTATGAGGGACAAGAAGAAGAGCTGCAAGAAGAGTTACAGCCACCGGACGACCGCTCCAGACCGGACGTCCGGTCCCTGAAGGCCACGCCAGCCAGAAGAAGCCAGGCCAGTGAACGCTACAGCGGCTGGACGTCCGTCCAGGACTCGACGACCGACAACTCCCAGCGACCGGACGTCCGGGCTCCACCAGAAATCCGGCAGGTCCCCACCAGAACGAAATCAGCGAAAGTCCGAAGCGACCGGACGACATGCCGTCTTCTGAAATCCGGTGCCACTTCAACCGAGCGGAAATGATGGAAGCCTGTCGACTTCTGAACGTCCGGACGCCCGCGAGCCACCGGACGACCGGAACCCACCGGACATCCGGTACCTGTCTGCGCACAGTTTCGGGCTCGAGGCCCATGCACCCCTTCACTTCGCCCCCATTTGCACTAAGTCTATAAATAGACCTCCTCCTCCTAGTTAGGGTTAGCGTTGTGATAGCTCATATGTGAGATAGAGCCTCGCTCATCCATCCGGACCTACTGCACCGAGAGAGACCGTCACCTCTTCGGAGAAGATCCATCTTGGATTCAAGACCCCTAACGGGAAGACCTTCAAGACCTCCTCACGGAGAAGAACGTGCTACTTGTATCGTCCCTTGTTGATCGTGGATCGTGTATCTCTTTTGTGTTTCGAGGATCTACCATATGTGTGACCGAATCTTGTTGGTTTGAGTGATTCTCTCGTGTTTCCCCTCGTGTTTTCTCCTCGTGTTCTTCGTTTTCTTCGTAGGATCCCCTCCAATCGTGAAAGATCGGGCCATTAGGGTTCTACCCTACATCATCTTGGTATCATGAGCCACGTTGATCACGGATTTGGAGCCCCTACCCCTTGTTTTCTAGCTTGATTTTGTTGTGTTCTTCCCCAATTTCGAAAATCCCCACCAAAAATAGCCCCAATTTTTTTTTGTGATTTGTTGGTGTGATGAAGTTTTGTTGGATTTGATCCATGGATTTGCTTTGCCACGAGTGGATCTAGCTTTTCCCCTTCATCTCCACCATTTCCATCCACAAAATCGCTCGGATTCGACAAATTTTGCCACCTCCACCACGAACCCTAGCTGTTCATCCCGTGGCTGAAACCGCCTAGGCACCGGACGTCCGCCAGCTACGGACATCCGACCACCGATCGTCCGATGTTTCCTGACAAAACTGAAAATTTTCTCTCAGAAGTTTTCAGCCACCGCCCTACTTCCGCATACGCACTCCAATACCCATTCCACTTCCGCATACGCACACCAAAACCACAACTTGTTTCCCGCCCTACCATTGCTTACTCGTTTCGCACTCCGACACAATTTTGACACATTTTTCTTTGAGAATTTGAGCTGCGGTTTTCGTTTCCTAACGTGTTTCGGCTACTTAGGGACGGTTCGACATCAACATCACCGCCGCTCATCTTCGCCACAGACTCGTCATCGACAACAACCGCTCAACAATTTTGATACCCTTAACCGTAAGCAAGGACGGTAACTTCGACGACATCTTTGTCTACTCCTTGCCATTATATTGATAACCACCATAGCCCAATTTTGCGTACCTTACCCATCAAGACTAGCCTTTGAGTATTGCTGGCAACGTTACTTGTGCACATTAGTGATCATACTTCCTATAGCATACATACCATATCATCGTGGTGCATATCTTGGTATCATCTTTTGTGTCACAAAGTTTTCATCGCATACACACTTGCTATCTTGGTTCGTGAAGTTTTGCATGAGAAAGAGCTCAAAAGAGAAAGAGCCAAACAAGCTTTTAAGCAAAAGGGAAAGAAAAGAAAAGAGTTTTTAACCAAGAACCATAGCATCATATTACATTAAGATTGTCATACTCGATCATCTTGGATCATATCATCGGAATACCATACATAGAGCATACTTGGGATAGAAGTCGTTGCATTTTTGCTTAGTAGGTTGTGCACAAGTCTTCGTATCCGCCTATTGTGCGATCGTGCTAGCGTCTCTCTAGAGTTGTGCAACAAGAGCATTTTCCGTGGATTCCACATTTTGGCTCATTCCTTGGTTGCACGACCCCATTTATCTTTCCATGTGTGCGTTTCCATTTACCATATCCTGCTATTGGTCTACTTGTTGCATTTGCAAATTTGCGAATCTTTTCCAACATTATTGAGGCTCACTAACAACTGCATCAAATTTTGTGCCACCATCCTAACCGAGCTCCACTATAAGCTTTTACTTGTGTAGGTGTGAGAAACCGACAAGAATTGGTACCAATTGTGCTATTTCCTTGTTCCACATTTGAGTGATCATTGATCCATCTTCAACATCGGTCAACGTACATTTGGTATAAGTTCTTCTCTTTCTCCCACTCACATATTTTCTTGGAATGATGGATAGGCCAAGTACTTCTTCATCGAGCAAGACGACGGCATGTCCTCCTACGGTAAAAAGAGCCACCTCTTTGGTGCACAACGAGCTTTGCATTAAGAGCAACAAGCAATGAGCGAACGCATCGACAACCTCGCCACCGACTTGCGACTCTTCGAGCAACGTACAAGAGACTACTTCGACAACAAGCTCGACGAACACAAACAAGAGAATGATGCACAAATGGACGAGATTCGTGCTTTGTTGGTCAACCGCTCTTCTACCACTTCATCCTACTCAAGACGGAGCCGCTTGAGTTGACACTCCGATGACACCATCTCTGGCTCAAGTACTCCAACATCAAATACTCGACGTGCTGCGCGCCAAGACCATCAAGCAAACCGCAATCCTCAACAGGACAACGACTCTCAAGAGCAAGTTCGCGCGCAACAACATCGACACCGTCAAAACCAAGCTAGTTTCAAGCAAGCACAAGAATAACAACGCCAACGCTAATAAGAAGAGGAAGAGCGAGCGCGACAACACCAAGATGCACAAGATGCCGAGGCACAACGTCAAGAACAACAACGACGAGTAGCTCAAGCACTTGAGGCGCAACGTGCCCTTCGAGATTTAAGTCAAGCCGTCGCCACACGCAACCGGCAAACTCGTGAGCACCAATAAGCACTTCGCGAGGAAGTTCAAGAAAGAATATATCAAGCTTGCGTGCATCGTCAAGTTCCTCAAGCTCCTCCACAAGCTCGACAAGAACCTCAAGTTCAACTAGAGCAAGAAGACAATGGAAATCCTCCAAGACAAGAGCAAGTTGAGGGAGAGAATCCTCCTTGTCAAGGACGTCATCATCCCCGCCCCCAACACAATGAAAAGCAACGCTACGGCAAGCTAAAGTTCACCATGCCCAAGTTCACCGGAAGCAACGATCCCGAAGAGTACCTTTCATGGGCATTGAAGGTTGACAAAATCTTCCGCTTGCACAACTATGAGGAAGAGAAGAAGATTGCGATGGCATCCCTTGAGTTCCAAGACTACGTCCTCATTTGGTGGGAACAAGTCATCGAGCGCCGTGAGGCAAGAGGAGAACCACCCATCACAACTTGGGCACAAATGAAGGATGCCATGAGAGCACGTTTCGTGCCAACCTACTACAACCGCAACCTCTTCAAAAAACTCCAACTTCTCAAACAAGGAACCAAGAGCGTTGAAGAGTACTACAAGGAAATGGAGATTGCCATGATACGAGCCAATGTAACAGAAGATGATGAGCAAACTATGGCACGTTTCTTGAATGGACTCAACCATCCTATCAAGAAGATCGCCGACTTCCAACCATACTAGAACCTCATCGAGCTAGTGCACCAAGCTACCAAGGCGGAACGTCACGTGCAAGATGACTTCAAGTATGCCAAGTTCTCATCCAAGTCCTATGGTTTCTCAAACACCCAAGATTCAATGAATCCAACACCTTCTACCTCAATGAAGCCTTCTACAAGCAACGACGACAAGTCAAGTTACAAGAAAACTTCGACAACCTCAAGTCGTCCTCCTACAACAAGCAACTTCAAGCCAAGAGCTTCATCATCCTCTACCCCAACCGATGAGACCATCAAGACAAGTTCCTTCAAATGCTTCACATGCGGCGGCCGAGGCCACAAGTCCTTTGAGTGTACCAACAAACGCACCATGATCTTCAATGATGATGGTACATACGACTCCATGAGTGAAGGAGAAAAGGAAGCCCTTGAGCAAGTGGCCATGCACCGGCAAGTGAACGAGGATGAAGATGATCAAGTCTTTTGTGACGAAGATCCGAGCCCCGCTCTTGTTGTCTCTAAGGTCTTGACACTTCAACATCAACAAGAAGACCAAAGATGCTATATCTTCCATACCAAGGCCGGAATCAATGGAATGTCCGTCAAGGTCATCATCGATGGAGGGAGTTGTCATAACTTGGCAAGTGAAGACTTTGCTCCAAACTCCAATTAGTCAAGATGAAGCACCCACATCCCTATAAAGTTCAATGGCTAAGCGACTCCAGCTCTATCCAAGTCGAGCATATGGTACAAGTTTCCTTCAAGATCGGAGCTTACGAAGACACTTTGGAATGTGATGTCATCCCGATGTCCGTTTGCCACCTCCTTCTTGGACCACCATGGCAATTTGACCGAGGCATCATCCACAACAGGCATACAAATCACTATAGCTTCAAGATGAAAGGAAAGGAGTACGTCTACGACCTATGTCTCCAAGCCAAGTGATCGCCGACAAGCAAGCCACCCATCATGGAGAGAATAGTGAGAGAGCGAGCCACCAAAAAGAGAGTGAGCACCACAAGCCCAAATTGAGTGCCTCCACGATGAGCGACAAGAAAAATCTAGTCCTATTTGCCACCAAAAGTGAGATGAGAGAAGTGCGAGAACCCATCAAGTGTCATGCACTATGTCCTTTTGTGCAAGGACGAGGCACCAAAAACGAACAACTCTCACAATCTACCTTTAGTGCTATCTTCTCTATTGCAGGAATTCCAAGACGTTTCCCCCGACGAGCTACCTCCGGGTGTACCTCCACTACGAGGCATCAAACACCGAATCGACCTCATCCTCGGAGCACCCCTTCCTAACAAGGCCCCCTACCGAGTCAACCCCGAGGACACTAAGGAGATCCAACAACAAGTACAACAACTCATCGACAACAGCCGTGTATGAGAAAGCTTGAGCCCTTGTGCCGTACCGGTAATCATTATTCCCAACAAAGATGGTACATATCGCATGTGTTCCGCTTGTCATCCTATCATTGCTATTACTGTGTGTTATCGTTACCCCATTCCATGCCTAGACGATATGCTAGATGAGCTTAACGAAGCCACCATTTTCTCTAAGATTGACCTTAAAAGTGGCTACTATCCAATACGCATCCAAGAAGGTGATGAATGGAAAACCGCATTTAAGACCAAATTTGGCTTATATGAATGGCTTGTTATGCCAATGGGTTTATCCGAAGCACCCGGTACTTTCATGCGAGTCATGCATTTTGTTCTTCGACCCTATATTGGTGTATTTGTTGTGGTCTACTTTGACGATATTCTTGTCTTTAGCAAATCCCTCAAAGATCATGCCACCCATCTTAGAATCGTGTTGCAAACTCTTAGAAAAGAGCGGCTTTATGCTAATATGGACAAATGCCTTTTCGGTGTTGATAAGCTTGTTTTCTTGGGTTTTGTTGTGTCTTCTAAGGGTGTGCATGTAGATGAATCTAAGATCAATGATATTAAAACTTGGCCCCAACCAACCAACTTGCAACAAGTGCGTAGTTTTCTTGGTTTAGCCGGCTTCTATCATGGATTTGTTAAGGATTTTAGCACCATTGCTTCACCTTTGCATGCTTCGAGTAAGAAAAATGCGCCATTTTTTGGGGGACCATCCCAAGATACCGCATTCAATGAGCTTAAGAATTTGCTCACACATGCTCCTTTGCTTGCTTTACTCTACTTCGATAAACCATTTGAGATTCATTGCGATGCTAGCGGTTATGGCATAGGAGGTGTGTTAATGCAAGAGAAGCGCCCTATAGCTTTCTTTAGTGAAAAACTTTCCGGAGCGCAACTCAATTATCCCATCTATGTCAAAGAGCTATATGCTTTAGTTAGAGTCTTGCATGTTTGGGAGCATTATCTCCGTCCTCATGAGTTCATTCTTCACACCAATCATGAAACACTTAAGTATCTTAAGGGTCAAACTAAGTTGAACAAGCATCATGCTAAATAGAGTGAATTCATTGAGTCATTTCCTTATGTCATCAAGTATATTAAAGGTAAGAAAAATGTTGTGGCGGATGCTCTTTCCCGTAGATGCATGCTTGTTGCCCAACTTGAATTGAATGTCATAGGCTTTGAGCACATAAAAGACTTGTATGCGCATGATCCTACTTTTGCTACTCCTTATACTAAATGTTTGACGCATACGTCTTGGGACACTATTACATCAAAAATGATTATCTTATGAGAGCTAACAAACTTTGCATCCCTAAGTCTTCTCTTCGTTTGTTACTTTTGCAAGAATCTCATGGAGGAGGACTAATGGGACACTTTGGACATGACAAGACATTTGCTACGCTCTCCCAGAACTATTTTTGGCCCAAGATGTGCCGCGACGTCTCACGCTTCACCAACCGATGTTCTACATGTGATGTGTGCATCAATGCCGTATGTTTACTTGGGGCGAATCCAAGTGTTGAACAGAAAACAAGCACATCCATTTGTTCTGATGCAAGTATACCGGAGGCTTCACATTATAATCTTCCAACTATGTTACGGCTTGGATCTTTCCGCTTTGAGGTTTCCCCGATGGAGCCAAAGAAGGACACAGTGAAGCCAAACTTCAGAACCCCTCCAAAGTGCACTAATATTGATAGTATTTCATGTCCGGTGAAGTAGTTTCAAGCGTGCAAGCAAATAAGTCGTTTCTTTGTTTTAAATTAGTCATGTGTGATCACGTGGCCGAATGATTAATTAGGTTCCTAATTAAGGAATACTAGAATACAAGGGTCACGTACAAGTTGTGCTAGTTAGCTTGTTTTTTTTCTCTCTCTCCAAGATGTAAAAGGAGAGGATCGCCGTGTTAGTTTGAGACTTTGAGTTGGTTAGTAGTTTAGGCCCTTACGGCTGGTGTGACTAGGATATAAAAGGTAGCGTCCTGAGTTTTGTACGCAGATTAGTTTTGAGTTGAGTAGAAAAATACCAGAAAATGCCTCACGGCGAGGGGCACCAAAGATGCGTTCTTGCGATTCCTAGGGTTTTGTTGTTGTCGTTCCTTTGTTGATCTCGTATCAATATTTGGTACAAGTATACTCCTTTGGCTTCTTGCTATATCGTTTTGATCCAAAGGCTTTTCTTCTTTGTCGTCTGTTTGTTTTATTCTGCGACGGTTGCTGCTGCCGTTTATTGCTGTCTTGCAAATACCGTGAAAGATCGGGCCGTGACTTGCACAATTTAGCATCTCGCTAGTCTGTGCTCCATCAAGTGGTATTCAGAGCTAAGGTTGTTCACAGTACGACATTGATCAAGATGTCAACCTCGGTCAACAAGGATGGCGAGGCTGCTGCTGATTCTGAGGAAGTTGTAGTCCAGTGTATGCGGATGATATCCCTCAAAATATCCGGGATGGTTTTGACCACACATGCAACTACATCAAGCAATGTCATGATGCACTCGGCAAAAGGATAGATGTCCCGATCACTCAGTTTGATGGTTTGGCAGACATCATCAATATGCCGACGATGAATTTTTCCCAACCACAGACTGCTCTGGCTGCTCCATTGCATTATGCACCACCAGTTCGCGACGGACATGCCGGCGTGCATGATCGCCGTTTGGCGGTACAACCTCATGCTGGAGATGATGGTTTTGATGATGGCGCTGACCAGGTGGGGTACGCGCCACGACCACGACACTATGAGCCTCGTCCTGAAACTTCCGTTCGTGGTGGAGTGCATGACCGAGTTGGTCAAGCTATGCGTGTGCCTTTGGATGATGGAATTGGGCGCATAAAAATTTCAATCCCTTCGTTCTCCGGCAAGTGCGAACCAGAAGGCTATTTGGAGTGGGAAATGCGTGTTGATCAAATATTTGATGCCCATCATTATAGCGAGGAGAAGAAAGTTCAACTTGCTGGAATTGAGTTCACCGGTTACGCGCTAATTTGGTGGAATCAAATTTGTCGTTCAAGACATTGCCCGACGACTTGGCGAGGTATGAAAGAATTCAAGAGGCGACGTTCTGTTCCTAAGCACTATAAAAGAGATATGTACAACAAGTTGCAACGACTCTCTCAAGGTAATATGAGTGTTGATGAATATTACAAGAAGATGGAATTGCTTATGATACGTACAGGGACAACAGAGGATCCAGAGGCGACCATGGCACGTTTCTTTAACGGGCTGAATATCGAGGTACAGGATCGTGTTGAGATGGTGGTCTACTACAACATACAAGATCTTGTGCACCAAGCTGTGCGTGCGGAATAGCAGATTAAGCAACGCCAAGTCAACACAGTTCCCAGTACCACTTTGAACACATGGTGACGCTCGCAGCATAAGAATGAGGATGTCGGTCCTAGCTCCAGGGCGACATCATCAAATCGCTCTCATGGTTCCGTGCAAAAGGATGCTTCAAAATCAGGACTGTCGATGGTTGATTCTAGTGCACAGTCAACCAGACGCACTAGTGACATAGAGTGTTTCAAGTGTGGAGGAAGGGGACATATGAATCGTGAATGTCCTAATGAGAAAAGAGTGTTGCTCACGAGAGATGGCTATGCATCCGCTAGTGATGAAGAGGCAGTTTCTGACACTTCTAGTGAAAAATCTAAGGATGCTGAAAATGTGGTTGCGAGTTTTGAAGCTGCTGAATTATATCCTTCATTAATGGTGCAACGAGTGCAAGAGGCTCGCGTTGAGAATAAGGGACAACGTTGGAATATTTTTCAGACTCAGTGCAAAGTCAATAACACCAATTGTAAGTTGATTATAGATGGAGGAAGCTACACCAACGTGGCCAGCAAGGGATTGGTGGAAGCTTTGGGGTTACCTGCATGGAAGCACCCTCAGCCACACCGTGTTGAGTGGATGTATCATACAGGGAAGTTGAAGGTTACTCATAAGGTCTGTGTGAATTTTTCTGTTGGAGATTATACTGATATGGTGATTTGTAATGTTTTGCCAATGGATACGTGCCATATATTGTTAGGAAGACCATGGCAATATGATCATGGAGCCACACATGATGGGAGGTCTAACACTTATTCATTTTGGGATAATGGAAAACAGAATGTGTTGAGACCAATGTTTGCCAATGCCATCAATGTAGATGCTAATGTTTCTCTACAACAAAAGATCTCAAAGGTTACTTTAAAGCCGAGGACGACTTCGATTCAAGAGGGAGAGGATGATGTGTGCATCAATGCCGTATGTTTACTTGGGGCGACTCCAAGTGTTGAACAGAAAACAAGCACATCCATTTGTTCTGATGCAAGTATACCAGAGGCTTCACATTATAATCTTCCGACTATGTTACGGCTTGGATCTTTCCGCTTTGAGGTTTCGCCGATGGAGCCAAAGAAGGACACGGTGAAGCCAAACTTCAGAACCCCTCCAAAGTGCACTAATATTGGTAGTATTTCATGTCCGGTGAAGTAGTTTCAAGCGTGCAAGCAAATAAGTCGTTTCTTTGTTTTAAACTAGTCATGTGTGATCAGCGTGGCCGAATGATTAATTAGGTTTCTAATTAAGGAATACTAGAATACATGGGTCACGTACAAGTTGTGCTAGTTAGCTTGTTTTTTTCTCTCTCTCCGAGATGTAAAAGGAGAGGATCGCCGTGTTAGTTTGAGACTTTGAGTTGGTTAGTAGTTTAGGCCCTTACGGCTGGCGTGACTAGGATATAAAAGGTAGCGTCCTGAGTTTTGTACGCAGATTAGTTTTGAGTTGAATAGAAAAATACCAGAAAACGCCTCACAGCGAGGGGCACCAAAGATGCGTTCTTACGATTCCTAGGGTTTCGTTGTTGCTGTTCCTTTGTTGATCTCGTATCAATATTTGGTACAAGTCTACTCCTTCGGCTTCTTGCTATATCGTTTTGATCCAAAGGCTTTTCTTCTTCGTGTCTGTTTGTTTTATTCTGCGACGGTTGCTGCTGCCGTTTATTGCTGTCTCGCAAATACCGTGAAAGATCGGGCCGTGACTTGCACAATTTAGCATCTCGCTAGTCTGTGCTCCATCAACATGTCGCAAATCTAAGTCTAAAGTTCAATCTCATGGACTTTATATGCCCCTTCCAATTCCATATCACCCATGGGAGGATATTAGCATGGATTTTATGCTTGGTTTACCTAGAACTAGAAATGGAAAGGATTCCGTGTTTGTTATTGTGGACCAATTCTCTAAAATGGCACATTTCATACCATGCAACAAGATAGACGATGCTTCACATGTTGCAAATCTTTTTTGTAGGGAAATCTTGCGCCTACATGGAGTGCCAAAGACGATTGTCTCGGACCGCGACATCAAGTTCTTGAGTTACTTTTGGAAGACCTTATGTGCCAAGCTAGAAATCAAGCTCTTGTTCTCTTCGGCATACCATCCCCAAACCGACGGCCAAACAGAGGTGACGAACCAAACGCTCTCCAATCTACTACGCGTATTGATCAAGAGGAACATCAAGGAGTGGAAAGAGTGCCTACCCATCGCCGAATACACCTACAACCGCGCAAGACATTCGAGTACCGGCAAGTCCCCCTTCGAGGTCGTCTACGGTTTCAACCCGTTGTCCCCATTGGACATTCATTCCTCTACCACTTCAAGAGCGCATCAACACGGACGTGAGTGCACGAGTGACCTATCTCAAGAAGATGCATGAAGATACAAGGCACACCATCGAGCGCCAAGTACAACGACTCGCGACCAAGCTCAACTTCAACAAGCAACCCATGATATTCAACATCGGAGATCTCGTGTGGCTACACCTTCGCAAGGACCGCCTCCCCAACGAACGCAAGTCCAAACTTCTACCACGAGCCGATGGACCCTTCAAGGTGCTAGCACGCTACAACAACAACGCTTACAAGATCGACCTCCCACGCGACAAGTACAACGTGAGCGACATCTTCAACGTCAAGGATCTCTCGCCCTACCATGGTGATGAAGATTTCGATCCGAGGTCGGATCTTTCCCAAGGGGGGGGGGGAGATGATGCGGAGCATCCCACGGTCATCCCCATGGACGTATCGACATCTCCCACGACACCACTTGGACCAATGACAAGAGCTCGAGCAAAGGCTATCAAAGATAAGGTGAACTCGCTCCTCTCCGAACTACCACTTTGTACACATGCGACATGGCTACTACCTCAAGCGGAAACACTATGTGTGATCAGGTACTTGGAGGAAGGACACGAAGCAGCTACATCCAACGGACAAGACGACAAGGACACCAAGTATGAGGGACAAGAAGAGCTGCAACCACCACACGACCGCTCTAGACCGGACGTCCGGTCCCTGAAGGCCACGCTAGCCAGAAGAAGCCAGACCAGTGAACGCTACAGCGGCCGGACGTCCATCCAGGACCGGACGATTGACAACTTCTAGCGACCGGACGTCCGGGCTCCACCAGAAATCCGGCAGGTCCCCACCAGAACGAAATCAGCGGAAGTCCGAGGCGACTGGACGACCGACGACCGGACGACCGACTGTCTCCGAAGTCCGGTGCCACTTCAACCAAGCAGAAATGACGGAAGCTTGGCGACTTCCAGACGTCGGGACGCCCGCGAGCCACTGGACGACCGGAACCCACCGGACGTCCGGCACCTGTCTGCGCACAGTTTCGGGCCCGAGGCCCATGTACCCCTTCACTTCGCCCCCATTTGCACTAAGACTATTAATAGACCTCCTCATCCTCCTCCTAGTTAGTGTTAGCATTGTGATAGCTCATATGTGAGATAGAGCCTCGCTCATTCATCTAGATCTATTCCATTGAGAGAGACCGTCACCTCTTTGGAGAAAGATCCATCTTGGATTCAAGACCCCTAACGGGAAGACCTTCAAGACCTCCTCACGGAGAAGAACATGCTACTTGTATCATCCCTTGTTGATCGTGGATCGTGTATCTCTTTTGTGTTTCGAGGCTCTAGCATATGTGTAACCGAATCTTGTTGGTTTGAGTGATTCTCTCGTGTTTCCCCTCGTGTTTTCTCCTTGTGTTCTTCGTAGGATCCCCTCCAATCGTGAAAGATCGGGCCGTTAGGGTTCTACCCTACATCAGAAGGGGGCGCCCGGGACTTGGGACCTGTGTGTCTAAATAGGGGCTCCCCCTTGGATATATATAGGTGGAGGGGGTGAGTCGGGGAGGGGGCTCCCCTCCTTTGGCACGCTAGCCAGGGAGGAGGAGTCCTTCTTCGACTCCTCCCCCCCTTAGATTGTCCAACAAGCCTAGGGGGCGCCTCCACTATATTGGCCTTAGGGCCTTTAGGCCTATTTGATATATTTTTTAGCCCATCGACTCTAAATAAATCCTAGGGACCTCCCAATAAATATCGAAGCCCTCTATTATTTATATTAGATCCCCGAAAACATTTTTCACTTATATATTATTTTGCATATTACCAGGTATTCCCTGAAACACTTCTGGTAACCCCGAAATGCTTCCTGTTTCTCTCAAAACTATTTCTTTTATTACCGAAACTTTTCCGATAATATATTGTCATATTCCTCACTCCAATAGAACTCAACAAATCTTAATTCCCTTAAGCGTGTGACCCTGTAGGTTCGGTGAAATATAGACATGAACAAAACTTTCTTTTGTTCAATGATCAGCAATGGAACCGTGGACACCCATGTACTCACACAATGATATTCACGTGAACCTTTGGTTATCATATGCTATTCCTTTTGCTTCGCGATACTTTACAAAATCTGAGATGAGATATATTGGTATCCCTGTGAGTCCTACACATGCTCACTATACTGGTCTCCTTGTTACCGATTTTGTTCTTCTTTCCCATTGTAATGTTCTAACATCCCCGTGAGCTAGTCACCCGCGTCTTGCGAGATGATGGTGGATGCTGCACCGAGAGGGCCCTACAAATATCTCTCAATTGTCGGAGGAGAAAATCCCACTCTTGAGCTATCTTGCCCCTTGTCATACTTTTCGATAAACCCGTAAGTTGTCGTTATGATCACCGTGTTACAGATGATGTTAGAGCAACCCCAAAGTGTATTATCCGGCATGAAGTGACTCAATACTCCCATGGTCTAGGGAAGCAGACATACATTAACTCTCCGTATTATTGATTGTAGACTTCTGATGATAACATCTCTAAGTATAACAAACAACTTGGGTCAATTCAATACGATCATTCTCCTAATATCACACTATCAATGTTGTCGACATCCTCGTTTCACTAAACAAATGCTTATGACCTAGAAAACATAATCAACATGCAAGACTTGAGCTAGTCCTAGAGGCAAGACTAGGAAATAGGTTTTACAGTTTATTATTCTACATGTGCTTATGAGTTTTCCTCTAAATCACATATTCAATAACCATTGTAGTTATAGGCATAGAATATGAACAGATAATCATAAACATAGAAATAAATAGTACAAATAGTATTGCCTATAGGGCATATTTCCAACACACTCCCACTTGCACTAGATTCAATAATCTACTTTACATAACTTATTTAACACCAATGGCTATCTAGTGCTGCTCATGCTCTGCTCGTGGTAGAGGCTTCGTCATCGGGTCTGACACATTCAAATCCACGTGAATCTTGAGTGCTTTCACAAAACCCATCTCGACATGATGTAGAATGAGGTGATACTTGCATTCGATATGTATGGACTTTTGGTGGGACCCTTGGCTCCTTTGCCTGAGCCACGGAGCCACTATTATCATAATAGAGCTCCATTCGGTTCAATGCACTTGGAACCATAACAATCTCTTCAAGAGACTTCTTGATCCATGTCGCCTCCTTCAAAGCTTCTGAAGCTACGATATACTCCGTTTTCGTCATAGAATCCGCAACAGTGTTCTGCTTTGAACTTTTTCACATAACCGCACCATTGTTGAGAGTGAAAACATAGCCCGATTGAGATTTTTTGTCATCTATATCAGTCATGAAGCTAGCGTCGTGTAACCATTTAGTACATGCTCGTCATCTCCTCCATAGACAAGGAGCGTGTGCTTTGTCCTGCTAAGGTACTTAAGAATATTTTTAATAGCTGCCCATTGAGCCAAATCTAGATCACTTTGGTACCTGCTACAAACACTTAGCGCATGAGAAACATCTGGTCTTGTACATAACATTGCATACATGATAGACCCAATTGCCTAGTCATATGGGACATTGCTCATCTGCACTCGCTCATAAACAATAGTATGAGGACATTGATTCTTGCTAAGTATTGTGCCATGTGATAGTGGGAGTAAGCCCTATTTTGCACTCTCTACTTTAAACCTCTTTAAAACCTTGTCAATTTACGTGCTTTGGTTAAGCGCTATTCGCCGTCTTGATCTATCTCTAGATTTTAATGTCGAATATATATACAACATTGCCTAAATCTTTCATCAAAAACATACTTTCATTGACTATTTAATGTACTAAGAAATTTCACATCGTTGCCAATCAACAATATGCCATGCATATATAAGATTAGAAACTCGGTAGAAGCCCCACTAAACTTCTTGTAGACACAAGATTCTTCACTATTTATGATAAAGCCGAACTATTTAACAACTTCATCAAAATGTTTATTCCGGCTCCTCGATGCTTGCTTCAAACCATACACCGCTCTTTGAAGCTTGCATGCTTAGCGAGAACTTTAGGACTGCCAAAACCTTCAGGTTGTATCATGTAAACACCTGTTCGACGTTTCCATTTAGGAAAGTTGTTTTCACGTCCATCTCCCATATCTCGTAGTCAAAATATATAGTTATTTCCATCATTGCTATGGCGAGAAGTCTCGTCTAATTTTCCAGAACCCTTTCATGACAAGCCTTGCTTTATAGATAGTAGGATTACCATCTACGTCTGTCTTTCTTTTGAAGAACCATTTACATTCAATAGGTTTCACTCCCTCTAGAGGCTCTACCAAGTTCCAAACTTGATTCTCATACATGGACTCTATTGGGGATATAACTATTGGATATGACCCGCCCAGGAGGGGCCGGGTCATACTACTGGCGGTTCATGAAAACAAAGCCCATGAAGATGCTGAAGATGGCGGTTCACGAAGTAGGCTTACTAAAGGCCTGAAACCCAAAGACGACTTAAAGCACATATGTGTAAACCGCCATATATGTATGACTTGTATTGCAAGGCATGCGTAGTTAGTCACCGGGCCGGACACGTTGTGTATGAGCCGGCCGGGGCTCCGTGAGCCGCTGGGCGTCAACCTGTGTATATAAAGGGACAACCCGCCGGCAGTTTAGGGTAAGAAACAAGAGACCGAAAGCTAGGTCAAGCGTATTCGCTCCCTAGTAATCGAAACCTAAGCAATACCACCTCAAACTGGACTAGGCCTTTACCTTCACCGCAAGGGGCCGAACCAGTATAAACTCTCTGTGTCCTTTGTTCCGTTTAACCCCTTTAAGCTAACCTAGTTGCGATGGCTCCACGACTAAGTCCTTCTGCTAGGACATCCGCCGTGACAATTCCAGGACAGTTGGCGCCCACCGTGGGACCAGCGCACGGTGGTTTTGAGTTCTTACAGGGCAACTTTGAAGGGATCAAGGGATACGCTGTGGGCCGGATGAACAAGAGTCCTCGTGGCAAGCTCTACATAGACGATGCAGGCTGGGGCCCCGAGGCCGGCTCAATAGAGTACGGGTACCGGGCCCCCTTCGGCGGAATCCAGGTTTTCATTGGCAAGATCGGCGAACTGGGCCCTGAGCCAGACATCTGCACCGACATCGTTGAGACGGCTCAACATGCACGACCCGCCCAGGTTCAGCCCACCATGAAACGCGCCTTTGTTGGGTTTATCCATGGGGCGAAATTTGAGGACAGATCTGTGTCTGGCGGCGAGACGACCATCTATTCTGATGGTGAGTCGTCCACGGGCGAGACCAATTCATTGTATCAACTGCAAGACGGCTGGCTTGGGGGCTGTTCCGATGGTGACAGTATTCCAGACCCCTACGAGCTGCCGAATAGGGTTGCGATCTTCATGGCCGGTACACAACCGACGCTTGGTTCAACAACCGCCGCGGCTATGACCTCCAGTTCAATGGCTGCGGCGTCGGCTGGTGCTAGCGGCTCTGCGCGCCCACCGGCTCAAGTTCTCACCGAATTGTTAGAGGCCCTGGCGACTCTGATGGGGGTGGAGGTAACCCCGGACAACCAGGAACAACACAAGGTGGATGTGGCTAAGCTGCGAGATGAGATAGCTCAAGCCAAGGAAGAGCTGGCGGCTGAGAATGCTAGGATGGCTGTAGAACGGGCTATTTTGGATGCTTAGGCACAACGGATCCAAGCGGATTCCTTCCGCCTCACGTTGGATCAGAACGCTTCAAATGAGGTCATGAGGAGGAGGCACCGGAGTCATCTACCCCCGGTTTATGAGCCAAGGAGCCTCTTCAACACACCTGGAGCAGGGACTAGTGACCCGCCGGTGGTAAACCGGACGGTTGAAGCGCCTGGGGTGGGAGCTCTGGTTCAGCCACACATGATGGCCTCTCCACATGTGAATAATACCCTACCTCAGCATGTTTCGATGCCACCGGGTCATTATTCTAACCCTTTAGACAATATGATTGTTGAGGCATCGCGATTGGCGGCTCTACCAGTTGAAGGCGAGTCTCCAACAGCGATAGAGACGCGGCGCGCCAGGGAGCTCCTTCAGACAGCCGTGGCTCAGTAGGCGGCTTATTTTTATAGTCACGAGCGGATTCACTCAACCCCTCGTCTGAGCCGGAGTTACAACAGTCATATTGAATCACCAACGGTTTCAAGCAATGAATGGCGCCGTAACCAGCCTCATGGACATGACCCAGCGCGCGGTGGTGCCAATGCTCAGGCTCTGGTGGATCGGGGCAGAACGCGTCGGGAGGCTGAGCTGGCGGCTCATCAAACGGCTCATCAGTATTCTTCGGCTTATCCAAAAACTTCGGTGGAAGCAGGCGCGACCTCTAGAACCTTGGGTGTGCCATGTTTAGTGTCGGCTCTGCGTAACGAGAGTTTGCCCAAGGATTTCAAGGGTCCTCTTAAGGTGCCTAACTACATAGCAGATCAAGCCCCTGAAGCTTGGGTTGAAAGTTATGAGATGGCAATGGAGCTGCTGGATGTTGGCGATGCAACATGTGCTAAGTATTTCACTATGATGTTGGACAGGACGGCTCATACTTGGTTGAAAGGGTTGCCTGCCAACTCCATTGGATCAGGGGCCAAGTTAAAAGCCTGGTTTATCCAGAACTTTAAAGACACATGCAAGCAGCCTATGTCTATCGTAGATTTGGACTCCTGTGTCCAAGAAGAGGGCAAGTCAACAACCCATTGGGTACGCCGGGTCTCGGCCATCCTGCACTCATCAAATCGTATCAATGCCGGTTTAGCAGTTCTAATGTTGGAGAAAAACTGTCGTTTTATGCCTCTTAAGTAGAAGCTGTGGCGGCTCAAACGCCACTGCAGTGACATGGGGAGCTAATGGCAGCTCTGGTCAAGTATGCCGACTCTGATAGTACCAAGGACCCTGAGTCTGATGATGAAAGGCCGGGAAAGGGAAAGAAGAGTAGCAGCACCAAAGGACAGCAGCATAACCCGACGAGTTAGGGGGGCAATGGTAAGTGCAAAGCTGATAGTAATTTGGATTTTGTGGCTAACACCAATACGCAGTATAATGGTCAGTGTCGTAAGGGAAAACCACCTCCTCGGTTGTAATGCCCATGATGTGGCTATATCTCCCACGTGTCGAGGCACGACTTGGAGGTATAACCGCATGGTGGTTTTGTCGCAAGAGGGTAATCTTCGCACAATCGCATTTGGGGTTGTCTTCTTTTATTTTGGTTCCATAGTCGGACCTTGATTGTACTCTGGATGATGTAGGTTTAACTTGTATTTGTGTGAAGTGGCAATTGTAAGCCAACTCTTTATCCCTTTCTTATTCAGTATATGGGATTGTGAGAAGATTACCCCTCTTGCGATAAAACCACCATGCGATTATGCCTCCAAGTTGTGCCTCGACACATGGGAGATATAGCCGCATCGTGGGCGTTACATAGGTTTGGAGGGCCAAATTTCAATATTGAGGAGCTGATGAATCAACCTTGCTCGAAGCATGGTACACTGGAAAGGTCGGCCGCTCACCTCTGGAAGGATTGCTTCATTATGAAGGAGTACAGGAAGTCAATTTTTTTCTAGAACAATCATGGGCCGGACGGCGACTCAGGATTCGGTTCTCACGGTCTGGGTTATGGTGGTGGTGGTTCAAATTCTGGTTTTCAAGGCCAAGGCAACCGGGGTGATTATAATCAACAGTTTGGTCAGGGGAATAAGCAGCAGCAGTCTGGTTATCAAAGTAATCCGAAGCAGTTGAATAGTGGGCAGTACCACATTTTCACCACAAGTCTGTGTAAGCGGGATCAGAAGCTCCATAAAAGGGCAATAAACGCGATTGAACCGGCAATTCCCCGTTACTTGCGATGGTCTGAACACCCTATTCTTTGGAGCCGTGAGGATCACCCGCCCCGGGTTGATAATCTGGGTCACCTGGCGCTAGTGGTGGCGCCACAGGTTGGAGGGTACAAGTTCACTAAAGTGCTCATGGATGGAGGCAGCAGCATCAATATCCTTTACTATGATACTTTCCGTCGTATGGGATTAACTGATAAAAATCTTAAGCCGTCGAACAGTGTCTTTCACGGTGTGGTGCCTGGTAAGTTGGCATATCCAGTGGGCAAAATATCTTTGGAGGTTGCCTTTGGAGATGAGTATGATTTCAGAGCCGAAACATTGACCTTCAAAGTGGTTAAAATCAAGAGCCCTTATCGCGCTCTGTTTGGGCGGTCGGCTTATGCTAAGTTCATGGCAAGGCCTTGTTATGTTTATTTGCAGCTTAAGATGCTGGGTCACAAGGGCACTATCACAGTGCATGAAAATCGCAAGATAGCCTTGGAGTGTGAAGAAGGCGATGCTGCTTACGCTGAGTCTGTTTGTGCAACAGAGGAATTGAAATTTTACAAGGATAATGTTGACCCGACGGATATGACGTCCTTGAAGAAGCGAACCACATAGCACGACCCCTTGTTGAAGTTTAAGTCCGCGGATGACACTAAGCTAGTTGACTTCATTCCTGGCAATTCATCCAAGCAGTTCAACATCAGTGCTAATCTGGATCCGAAATAGGAAAGCGCGCTCATCGGGTTCATCCATGAGAACCGAGACATCTTTGCATGGAAGCCTTCAGACATGCCAGGTGTACCGAGGGAACTCGCTGAGCACACTCTCAATATTGATCAAAAGTTTAAACCGGTCAAGTAATTCCTTCGCCATTTCAATGAAGAGAGGCATAAGGCTATTGGTGAAGAAGTGGCCCGGCTCTTGGCGGCTGGTTTTATAGTTGAAGTGTTTCATCAAGAGTGGTTGGCTAACCCGGTGCTAGTACTTAAGAAAAATGGCACCTAGCGTATGTGTGTGGATTACACGGACTTAAACAAAGTCCGTTCGGCTGATCCCTTTGCTCTCCCCCGTATTGATCAGATTATTGACGCTACGACGGGTTGTGAGCATTTGAGTTTTTTGGATGCTTATTCTAGTTATCATCAAATCAAGATGGCAGTTAAGGACCAGGAGAAGACAACATTTATCACCCCCTTTGGAGCTTTATGTTATGTGTCTATGCCTTTTGGCCTCAATAGTGCTCAGCTGACCTACCAGCGGTGTGTGCAGAATTGCCTCCATAATCAAATCGTGTGTAATGTTCATGCTTATGTGGATGATATTGTGGTAAAGTCCAGGAAGAAGGAGACCCTGATAGATGATTTGAAGGCCTTCGACAATCTCCGGGTCTACAAAATGATGCTTAACCCGGCCAAGTGTGTCTTTAGTGTGCCAGCAAGCAAGCTATTGTTTTTTTTGGTTTCAGAACGTGGTATTGAAGCTAACCCGGAGAAAATAAAGGCTATCACCTCTTTGGCTAAACCGGCGTGTATCAATGATATTCAGTGTTTGGCGGGTCATATTGCGGCTTTAAGCTGGTTCATAAGACGGTTGGGTGAGAAGGCTATCCCTCTGTACCAGATGATGAAGAAGACAGATCACTTTGTCTGGAGTGATGCTGCTGATTAGGCATTTGAGGCCTTGAAGAAACAATTGGCTGAGCCGCCGGTTCTTGCTGCTCCCATTGATAAAGAGCCTTTGTTGTTATATGTGGCTGCCAATAGCCGAGCTGTTAGCGTAGCCATGGTGGTGGAAAGGAAGGAATCAGGCAAGGAGCATCCGGTTCAGCGACCGGTGTAACGTCCTGGATGCAAAATTCCATAATTGTAACTCCAACTCTTGTCATTTCCGGCAATGTTATATGTTATATCCTCCGTGGTTGGGTTTTGTCCTCGTTTTGCATTTTGTTCATGTCATGCATTTCATCTCATGTCATCATGTGCATCTCATTTGCATTCATGTTCGTCTCATGCGTCCGGTCATTTTCCCCGTTGTCCGTTTCGGAATCCGACACTCACACATGCACCCGTTGCACCTCTCAGATCTTGTTTCACGACCGGGAGAAAAACGTTCTTGGAATGGGCCGAGATTTGTCGAGTGGCCTTGGTACATCACCGGTAGGCCGCCTGTCAAATTTCGTTCCATTTGGAGGTCGTTTGATGCCCCAACGGTTAACCGTGTAACCGCCGAAACCCCTCTCTTCTTGCAGCCCAACACCCCACTAGCCCATCTAACCCCCCTCCATGCTATCCATTGTTGGATCACGATCGTATGGGCGAAACCGCACCTCATTTGGACTCTCCTAACTCCCTCTACCTATAAATAAGCCTTCTCCTCCGATAAATCACGGGCAAAACCCTAGCCTAGCTCCTCCACGCCGCCGGACGTGTCCGCCCACGCAGGACACGGCCGCGCCGCCGCCTCCACACCAATCGGCGCCCGCCACATGGCTCCCCGCCACCCGCCGTGGCCCGCCCGAGCCCGCGGGAGGCCCGTCGGGCCCACTCG